>NC_091554.1:45840709-45865709 GCF_042767895.1 Penaeus vannamei | reverse complement strand
GGAAGGTGAGAGAGTGAGTGGGACATCGAGCGTGGGCTGTTCGATTTTGTGGTTGTGATTATGAAAAGTGGGGAGGAGAGGGAGGGAGGGAGAAGGGCAGGAAAGGGAGAGAGAAGGGGGAAGGGAGAAGGGCAGGAAAGGGAGAGAGAGGGGGAAGGGAGAGAGAGAGGGGGAGGGAGAGAGAGGGAGAGGGGGGAGTAAAGGGAGGAGGAGAGATGGGGGAAAGAGAGAGAGAGAGAGAGAGAATGAGTAAGGAGTAAGTAAAAGGAGACGAGAAAATTGGCGAGAGAGTATAAAGGAGATAAAGAGAAGTAAAGAGTAAAGGAAGTGGGGAGAGAAAGAGAGAGGGGGGGCAGAGCAGCACCAGTCATGGAGAGGAGAAGTAAGAAAAGGCAAAAAAAAAAAAAAAAAAAAAAAAAAAAAAAAAAAAAAAAAAAAAAAAAAAAAAAAGAGATTGAGAAAAAAAGAAAGAAAAGAACGAGCGAGTAAAGAAAGAAAGAGACAAGGAGAATGAAGAAAGTGAAAGATGACCTGGAAGGATAAAGAGTACATTCTGGGGTTACTTCAAGTGTTGGATGAGTGGCGGAACGAGGAGAGGCGAGGAGGGAACAAAGGAAGATTTCTTTGGAGTTTGCATGAGTCGCGGGGGAGTTGGGAGAGGGAGAGAGAGAGAGAGGGGGGGAGTTGGGAGAGAGAGAGGGGGAGTAGGGTGTGGGTGAGAGAGAGGGAGTTGGGTGTGGGAGAGAGGGGGAGTTGGGAGTGGGAGAGAGAGAGAGAATGAGAGAGAGAGAGCGAGAGAGGTGTGGGGGAGTTGGGAGTGGAGAGAGAGAGAGAGAGAGAGAGGTGTGGGGGAGTTGGGAGAGGGAGAGAGAGGGGGGGAGTTGGGAGTGGGAGAGAGAGAGAGAGAGAGAGAGAGAGAGGCGGGGGAGTCTGGGAGAGGGAGAGAGAGAGAGTGGGGGAGTTGGGAGAGAGAGAGGAGGGGGAGTTAGGAGTGGGAGAGGGAGAGAGAGAGACGGGGGGAGTTGGGAGAGAGAGAGAAAGACGGGGAGTTGGGAGTGAGAGAGAGGGGGGGGGGGGGAGTTAGAGTGAGAGAGAGAGAGAGAGACGGGGGGAGTTGGGAGTGAGAGAGAGGGGGGAGTTAGGAGTGGGAAAGGGAGAGAGACGGAGAGGGGGGGGGGGGAGTTAGGAGTGGGAGAGAGAGAGAGAGACGGGGTGTTGGGAGTGAGAGAGAGGGGGGGAGTTGGGGAGGAGAGAGAGGGGGGGGAGTTGAGAGTGGGAGAGAGAGGAGAAGTTGGGAGTCTGAGAGAGAGAAAGGAGTTGAGTGTGGGTGAGAGAGAGAAGGGGGGGGGGGTTGAGAGTGGGAGAGAGAGGGGGAGTAGGGGAGGGAGAGAGAGGGGAGTAGGGAGGAGAGAGAGGGGGAGTAGGGAGTGGAGAGAGAGTGGGGGAGATGGGGAGTGGGAGAGGGGAGAGGGAGTGTGAGCGTGAGAAGCTTAACGAAAGCGAGTGGAGTGGAAGGGAGTAGAGAGGGGTTCATTTGAGTAGCATAGAATAAAGCAGAGTGGAGGGGGATGCAGGAGACTCGGTAAGAATGGAGTAGAGCGGAGTGGAATGGAATGGAGTCAAGTGGAGGGGATAAGACAGGGGCTGAGTGGAGTGGAAAGGAGTTGGGTTTCGTTCAGTTGGGTGAGGTGGCGTAGAGAGGAATGCAGTAGAGTATGGTAGAGGCATAGGGAGTGGCATAGAGCAGAGGCTGGGTGGAGTGGAATAGAATAGAGTGTAGATGAGTGGAGTGGAATAGAATGGAGTGGAGTGGAACAAAGTGGATTAGCGTAAAGCTGAGTGGAGTGGAATAGAGTAGAGTTGAGAATTAAGTGGAGTGGAGTGGATTGGAACAAAGTGGATTAAAGTTGAGGTCGTGTAGAGTGGAATAGTATAGAATTAAGTGGAGTGGAATGGAGCAGAGGAGATTATAGTAACGCTGTGAGTCGAGTGGAGTAGAGTAAAGCTTAGTTAAGTGGAGTAAAGCGGAGCGGTGGAGTAGAGCTTAGTGGAGTGGAGTAGAGCGTAGGAGTGGAGTGGAATAGAGCGGAGTGGATTGGAGTAGAGTTAGAGCGGAGTGGATTGGAGTAGAGTGGAGCGGAGTGGATTGGAGTAGAGTGGATTGGAGTAGAGTGGAGCGGAGTGGATTGGAGTAGAGAGGAGCGGAGTGGATTGGAGTAGAGTGGAGCGGAGTGGATTGGGGTAGAGCGGAGTGGATAGGAGTGGGGCGGAACGGAGTGGATTGTAGTGGAGTAGAGCGGAACGGAGCGGAGTGGAGTGGAGTGTGCGCGGGAGGTAGCACCTTTCTCCCGCGGTAATGTTACGTCTCATGCAGCGTCTCGGATTTCCCGCCATACTGAGGGGCCGAACTCGCGCTCTCGACGGCGGGGAGCGGGCGGGCGGGCGGGCGGGATGTTGCGCCTTCGATCCTCGATCCTCCACTTTTCTTCTCGCTTGTTATTATTATTATTATTATTTATTTATTATTAATTATTATAAGTAGTATGATAATAATAATAATAATTATTATTATTATAATATTTATGGGTGGTCTATTTTTCTCTTTTTTGTTTTCTTTTTTATGTTCTTTTCTCTTCGTTTTCCTGGTTTTTGTTTTGTATATTTTGTTTTTCTTTCTTTTTCTTCTCTTTCTTTTATTTTTTTATTTCTATTCTCTTCTTCTCTTTTCTCTCTTCACTTTCTTTCTTTCTCTCTTCTCTCATCTCTCTCATCTCTCATCTCTCTCATCTCTCTCTCTCTCTCTCTCTCTCTCTCTCTCTCTCTCTCTCTCTCTCTCTCTCTCTCTCTCTCTCTCTCTCTCTCTCTCTCTCTCTCTCTCCTTCCTCCTTCCCCCTTCCTTCCTTCATCCCTCCTTGCCCTCTCTCTCTCTCCATCTCTCCCTCTTCTCCCTCCATCCCTTCCTTCCCTTCCTTCTCCCCATCCTTCCTCCATCCTTCTCCCCTTCCTCCATCCTTCTCCCCCTCCTCCATCCCTATTCTCACTCACTCCCTCCCTCCCTCCTTCCCCCTTCCTCTCTTCCTCATATGTTCGTCACCCAGTACTCCAGTCATGCAGAGCGCCAAGCTTCAGACGGGAGACTCGCCCTTATACCTCGGGGAAGGAGAGGCGTAAATTGCAAATCACCGGCTCTTCCTTCCCTTCCAAGGAAGAGTGAGTCGTTAGTGCGCACTGAAAATTTTTGAGGAAAATTTGTTGTCACTGAAGAGTTTGGATTTGTTTGTTTGTTTGTTTGTCTTATTCTTTTTTTTCAGCGTGAAAGTCAAGTTTTTTTTTGTCTTTGTCATTTTGTACCCGTGCTTGTTTCTGTCATAAAGTTATTCAAAGACACACTCTCTCTCTCTCTCTCTCTCTCTCTCTCTCTCTCTCTCTCTCTCTCTCTCTCTCTCTCTCTCTCTCTCTCTCTCCCTAGTTATTTATTTACCCCTTATTTCATATTTATCCGTTTCTCTCCCATTCCACGTGCAAACCCAATTTGAGATTTATTATTATTTCGGATTTTCTCAATTCTTTCCTCTTTCTTTCGTCGACATTCAGTGGTCAAATAAGAGGAGGAAAATTGTGATTCAGTCGAAGGCGACGAAGAAGAAATAGAACAGGAAGAAAGAATTGGAGCGAGAGCGAAGAACAGAGCTATGAATAGGTAGATAAAAAAGGTAGATAAAAGAAAAGGGAAAAATCAGAGTGAAGATAACGAAATAGAAGCCAATATATAAAAAAAACTCTGGCAGTTAAGTAGAAGCCATTATAATAAAGAATGAAACAAAATCAAGATATGTTGCAATTAAAAAGACGCCATTGAAAAAAAATAAAATAAAAAAAATAAAAATAAATTCCAAATCTTTGGCCATTAACTAGAGGGCTTTTTCTCGGCGCGGGCGTGTGGGTGACTTCAATGCGGGCGTAAAGGGTGAGCCAAAACCGCCCGGTTGTGACGAGCTCGAGGCGGCGTGTGAAAGGGGCTGGGGTGGAGGGCGAGGGAGATGGGGGTGGATGGAGCTGGGGGCAGGATGTGGGGGTAGATAGAGCTGGGGGCGAGGGGGATGGGGGTGGATGAGGCTGGGGGCGAGAGGGATGGGGGTGGATGGGGCTGGGGGCGTGATGTAGGGGTAGATGGGGCTGGGGTGAGAGGGATGGGGCTAGGGGGCGAGGGGGATGGGGGGTGGATGGGGCTGTGGGGCGAGGGGGATGGGGGTGGATGGGGCTGGGGGGCGAAAGGGATGGGGTAGATGGGGCTGGGGGCGTGATGTGGGGGTAGATGGGGCTGGGAGTGAGGGGATGGGGTGGAGAGGGCTAGGGGCGTGATGTGGGGGTGGATGGGGCTGGGGGCGAGTGGAATGGGAAAGGAGAGGGCTAGGGGGCATATGGGCGTGGTGCTGGGGGGCGAGGGGAATGGAGTTGATGGGGCTGGGGGCGAGAGGGATGGGTGGATGGGGCTGGGGGCGAGAGTGGATGGGGGTGGATGGGGCTAGTGTTAATAGGGATGGGGGTGGAGAGGCTAGGGCTGATATGGGGTTGGTGAGCTGGGGATGAGAGGGATGGGGGTGGAGAGGGCTAGGAGCGAGATATGGAGGTAGATGGGGATGGGGGCGAAAGGTTTGGGGTGGATGAGGCTAGTGTTGATGAAAATGAGCTAGGGGCGAGAGGAAGAGGAAAGAAAATAGGATTTAGAAATTAAAGGAAACGCATGGATAGACAGTGGCAGATCAAGACAGGGATAAAATTATAAGAGCAAACAGATAGAAAAATCGAAGAGGGAGAAAGAGAGAAACGAGATAAAGAGGACGGCAAAAAAAACGAAGAATGAAAAATAGGACGAATGGCAGAGAGAGAGAGGAAGGAACAGAGACTGGTGTATGTGTGTTATTTCCTGTTCTTCTAACCCGTTGTTTTGATTCAGGTTTGTTCATGATGACCCCCTTACTTTTAGTGCGTGTGTGTGTGTGCGTGCGTGTGTGTGTGTGTGTGTGTGTGTGTGTGTGTGTGTGTGTCTGTGTGTGTCTGTCTGTCTGATAGAGAGAGACAGAGAGAGAAAATGTGTTTGTGTATCTGCGTGTGCGTGCATGCTTCTGTGAGTGTATGTCTGCGTCTGTGTGCTTCTGATTGCTTGTTTATTTTAGCGTTACGTTCTCCTCCTTCCTGTCACTTCCGCTCTCTGTAGCTCCTTTCCCCTCTGTAATGGTACTTTCTCCGTTATTCTCTGCTGCCTGTTAACAGTAAGCGTCCCGTTGCGGTTCCCGTTTAGTGCGTAACTGAGGTATTGCTAAGATGGGTGGGGGTGGGGGGGGGGGGGGGGGGGGTGGTTCTCCCGCCATTGCGAGTCCTGCAATCGTGGCCGGGGATTTTTGCCTTTCGCTGTTTCTTTTTTTCTGCCTTTTCTCCATTTCTCTCTGTCTGTGTGTTATATTTTATTCATTTTCTTTGACTTCTTTATTTGGCTTTTTATATTTTCGTTTTTTTCCTATTATTATCCGTATTTAGGAACAGGTCATTATTTATTCATTTATTATTATTATTAGTAGTAGTAGTAGTAGTGATAGTAGTAGTAGTAGTATTTATGAACAGATGAGAGGAATAATAAGAGGAAACGAAAAAAAAAACGAAGAAAAAGATGAATATAGAAATGAAAGAAAATGGAGAAAGCATGACAGACAGACGCATCGATAGATCTTACGCTATTCAGAAAAAAGAGGAAACGAAAAAAAGGAACAAAGAAATAAAAGATAAATGGAGAAATGAAAGAAAATTGATAAAGCATGCGGCACAGGTAAACGCATCGATAAAAAAAATACTATGATAGGATACGAGACGAAATCAGTGTGTTTGTCTCTCTCTTTCACTTTCACTCTCGTCCTCCCTCTCTCTCTCTCTCTCTCTCTCTCTCTCTCTCTCTCTCTCTCTCTCTCTCTCTCTCTCTCTCTCTCTCTCTCTCTCTCTTTGTTTCAACTGTTCGTTACCACGGCGTAGGGTAACGCGTGTATGTGGAGTGGAGAGATGGAGGGAGAAAGAGAGAGGGAAGGAGAAAGGGAGGTCCCTGAGGGAGGGAGTGGGAAGGAGAAAGGGAGGTTCCTGAGGGAGGGAGTGAGGGAAGGAAGGAGAAAAGGAGCGGGGGAGAGAGAGAAGGAGGGAAGGAGAAAGGGAGGGAGAGAGAGCGAGAGGGTAGAAAGAAAGAGGAAGAGAAATATGAGAAAGAAATAGAAAGAGAAAAAGAGAAAGAAATAGAAAGAGAGAAAGAGGAAGAAAAAGAAAGGAAGAGAGAGAGAGGCATGTACGTATATGTACATTATGTGGATATGTATATGTATTCATATCCAGGCGTTAATCGCATGTCTTTGTGTTATGCATTTGTGTTTGTGTGTGTATTTGCACACACCTATTTATAGGTTTGTTTATCCATTAATCTTTTACTTTTTTACTCGTATCATGTTTCTTACACCTTTTTGTTTTTTGTCTGATATTTTTCATTTATCTTTTTTTGTGTTTGTGTGGTTTAGACACTTTATCTTTAATTTTTGTATTAATCTTTTCTTTGTATTTTCTAATTCATACTATAATATAGTTATGCGGTTTTATTTGAAATTAGATTAATTCAGATTATTTGAGTATATTGTTTTGCTGGAAGGTATTTTCTGCCTCAAGCTGCATTAGGAATATGTTTTTTTATTGCAAGGAGAAAGGCAATGATAGTAATTGTAATAATGATAATAATGATTGTAATGAAAAGGAGGAGGACGAATAAGAAGAGAAGTAGGAAGGAAAGAAGGAGATGAGGAGGAGGGGAGGAAGGTGAAGAAGTAGCAGAAGCAGCAGCAAAAGAAGAGGAGGAAGAATAAGATAAAGAAGAAGGGAAGAAGAGGAAAGAAATGAAGAGGTCGGAGGAGAAAGACGCGGAAGAAGAAGAAAAAAGAAGAAGACGAAGAAAAAGCGAAGATGTTGAAAATTAATAAATCTGCGAACCCCATGACACTCAGCGAGCCCCCCACCCCGCACCCCCCACCCGGCCATCACCCCCCCCTCTCGCCATCACTTTCGCTTTCACACTTCATTTATTCCGGAGCGAAGGAGGCAGCGGCAGTAACTCGGTTAGGGGAGGTGGGAGCAGGGTAGGATGGGGATGGGATGGGGGTGGGGGTGGGGGTGGGGTGGGCAAGGAGGGATAGAAGGTTGTGGTAGGATGTGGCGGGGATGGGCAGGGAGGGAGGTAAGGATGTGGTAGGATGTGGCGGGGATGGGGGTGGGGTTGGGCAGGGAGGGAGGGAAGGGGATGTGGCGGGGATGGGGGTGGGGTTGGGCAGGAAGGGGAGGGGAAGGACGTGGTAGGATGTGGATGGGATGGGGGTGGGGTTGGGCAGGGAGGGAGGGGAAGGACGTGGTAGGATGTGGCGGGGATGGGGGTGGGGTTGGGCAGGGAGGGAGGGAAGGATGTGGCGGGGATGGGGGTTGGGTTGGGCAGGGAGGGAGGGAAGGATGTGGTAGGGATGGGGTGGGGTTGGGCAGGGTGGGAGGGGAAGGATGTGGCGGGGACGGGGGTGGGGTTGGGCAGGCAGGGAGGGAGGGAAGGATGTGGTAGGATGTGGCGGGGATGGGGTGGGGTTAGGGAGGGAAGGGAAGGATGTGGCGGGGATATGGGTGGGGTTAGGGCAGGTAGGGAGGGAGGGAGGGGAAGGATGGAGCAAGGTGTGGTAGGATATGTGAGTAGGATTGAGCAGGAAGGGGTGGTGAATGGGGTAAGGATGTGGTAGGGTGGGGAGGCCGCAAAGGTTTGGGCATAGGAGACATGGCAGGATGCAGAAGGTTGTAGTAGGAAGTAGAAAGGTGTGGTAGGATGTGGTAGGTTGTAGCAAGATGGCAGTTAGGGTGTGATAGGATGCTGTAGCTTACGTTGTAGGATGTAGCAGTATATGCAGGATGCAGAAGGATGTAGCAAGATGTGCAGATGTGGCTGGATGAGATATAGGATATATTTGCAGAAGGACGTACTAGGAAATATGTTGTATATGTTGCAAGACGCGGTAGGATGCGACCGAATAGAGCATAGGATACTGAGCAGGGATATGGACAGATTAAAACGAAGATAAAACCTGAGTAGATGGTTGTGACTCCAGGAAAGGGGGGGGTAGGGAGGGAAGGATAAGGGACAGGAGGGCAAAGAGGGGGCGGGTAGGGAGGGAAGGAGAAAGGATAGGGAGGCAAAGGAGGGAAGGGGTAGGGACAGGGAGGCAAAGGGGGGGGGGTAGGGAGGGGAAGGAGAAAGGATAGGGAGGCAAAGGAGGGAAGGGGTAGGGACAGGGAGGCAAAAGGAGGGGTAGGAGGGAGGGATAAGGGACAGGGAGGCAAGGGGGGGTGTAGGGGAGGGAGGGATAAGGGACAGGGAGGCAAAAGGGGGGTAGGGAGGAGGGAAAGGGACAGGGAGGCAAAAGGGGGGTAGGGAGGGAGGGATAAGGGACAGGGAGGCAAAAGGGGGTTAGGGAGGGAGGGATAAGGGACAGGAGGCAAAGGGGGTAGGGAGGGATGGATAAGGGACAGGGAGGCAAGGGGGGGGGGTAGGGAGGATGGATATGGGACAGGGAGGCAAGGGGGGGTAGGGAGGGAGGGATAAGGGACAGGGAGGCAAGGGGGAGGGAGGGAAGGAGAAAGGACAGGGAGCAGAAGCATTTCCTGTCTTGTCTTTGCGGTCTTGTGGTGAGAGCTTAGTAGGAGGGAGAGAGGGAGAGGGAGAAAAGGGAGGAAAGAGAGAGGGTGGAATGGGGAGGAGAGGAGGGAAAAAGGAGGGAGAGAGGGGAGGGAGGAAAGAAGGAAAGGGATTGGAAAGAGAGAGGGAGGAAGGGAGGCAGGGAGACTTGGAGTGGAAGGAGAGGGGAACAAGGAAGGAAATGAGGGGGAAGGAGAGGGAAGAAAGGAGTGGGGGAGGAGAAAAGGAAGAAGAAAAAGAGAGAGACAGAGAGAGAAAGAAAGGGATAGATGGGGTACGAGTAGAGTGAGAGGGAACGTACAAGCTGAGGATGGCAGGCGAAAGGATAAGGAATGAAAGACACACACACACACACACACACACACACACACACACACACACACACACACACACACACACACGCACGCACACACACACGCACACATACATACACACATACATACACACATACATACACATACAAACACACACAAACACACACACACACACACAAACACACACACACACACACACACACACACACACACACACACACACACACACACACACACACACACACACACACACACACACACACACACAGACTGACAGACAGACACAAGCAGAAATATAAATAAAAAAAGAAAGTCCAACCAAAAACGCAGCACCGAGTTTCGTCACGTGACTGAGACGCAGTGAAATTGAGGGTGTGTGGAAAGTACAAGAAGAAGACGGCGAGAGGATAAGGAATAAAAGAGAGACATGCAGACGGACAGAGACAGACAGACAGACAAACACAAGCAAAAATATAAACAAAAAAACAAAGAAAAGAGAAAGAAGCACCGCATAACGTCACGTGACTGAGACGCAGTGAAATTGAGGGTGTGTGGAACGTACAAGAAGAAGACGGCCAGAGGATAAGGAATAAAAGAGAGACATACAGACAGACAGAGACAAACAGACAGAAGCAGAAATATAAACAAAAAACAAAGAAAACCAACCAAAGAGAGAGAAGCACCGCCTTACGTCACGTGACTGAGACGCAATGAAATTGAGGGGGTAATTGCAGGCGGCCGTCCTTTTGTAACCAGGAAGGGCAGGCCGTTCGCTCATGACAGGCCGTTCGTCCGTGACAGGCCGTTCATGACAGGCCGTTCATGACACCGCAGCTGGCGCTTGTCGGAGGCTTGGATCACGCGATCGTTCCTTTGGGTTTTGTGTGTTTGTGTGTTTTGTGCTTTTTTGTCGATTGTTTGGTTTGTTTGTTCTGGCTGTTTTTTGTTTTGTGTTTTAATTTTTTGGTTTACATCTCTTTTGCGTCCATAATCATCATCTTCTTTTTCTCTTGTATGAATTTCCCCTTTTTTGTTTTATTTATTCTTTCGTCTAACCCCTTTTTCCTCTTCTTTCCACCCTGTCTTTCTCTCTCCATTTCTTCCTCCACCTCCTCCCCCACTGCACAGTATCTCCTCTTCTCCCTCCACCTTCTCTCCATCTTCCGCTCCCTCCACCTTCCTCTCCTCTACCTTCCCTCCACCTCCTGCTCCTTCATCTTCCTCCACCTCGTGCTCCCTCCGCTCTCTCTCTCCTCCACTTTCCCTCCACCTTCACTCCCGCTCCTTCCCTTTCCTACTCCCTCCTCCACCCTCCCGCTCCTTCCACTTTCCCTCTGCCTCCCCTCCTTCCACTTTCCCCTCCACCTCCCCTCCTTCCACTTTCCCTCCACCTCCCCTCCTTCCACTTTCCCTCCACCTCCCCTTCCTTCCACTTTCCCTCCACCTCCCCCTCCTTCCACTTTCCTCCACCTCCCCCTCCTTCTCCACTTTCCCTCCACCTCCTCCTTCCACTTTCCCTCCACCTCCCCTCCTTCACTTTGCCTCCACCTCCCCTCCTTCCACTTTCCCTCCACCTCCCCTTCCTTCCACTTTTCCCTCCACCTCCCCTCCTTCCACTTTCCCTCCACCTCCCCTCCTTCCACTTTCCCCTCCACCTCCCCCTCCTTCCACTTTCCCTCCACCTCCCCCTCCTTCCACTTTCCCTCCACCTCCCCCTCGTATGTGCTACCTTCCCGACCTTCAACAGTTAACTATCGCCTTAAGAGCACTTTGCACTTGCAGCTGTGACGAAAGAGGCAGTGTGAGTCAGCTGTTTCCCTTTTTTGCACTGGAACTTTGCAATTGCGATTATGAAGCAACTTGATACGCTTGTAGAATATTTGCGGAAACAACGTTAACCGCCATCGTAAGCTTGGGTGGGTTGTCGTTGTAATTTGCTGGTGTTATTATAGTGATTGTCGTTGTTATTGTTATTATGGTATGTTGTCGTTCTTGTTATTATGGTTATCGTCGTTGTTGTTATTGTTAATATGGTTACTGTCGTTGTTATGGAGGTTGTTATTGCTATCATTTATCGTTACATGATTATTATTATCATAATTTTTGTGATGATAAATATATTAATGATGATATTGATATCAATAGTATGTTTTTTTTTCTGTTATTGATCTTATTATTCTTGTTATCATCATCATCATCACCCTTTAGTATTAGCATTCTGATGGGATTAATGGTAATGATTATAAAGATAATGATAATAATTTAGAAAAATTCATGTTGAATGTATTGTTATTATTGTTGTTAGTGGTAGTAGTAGTAGTAGTAGTAGTAACGATAGTGATCAGTAATTCTAAAAGTATTATCATTAGGATTATAGTTAAAAACTCTAATATAACTGACAAGAGAAGATTTATTAATTATTTACCCTAGTTGTGATCTTAACATTAGGGCCGCCAGTTTCTCTACAAGTCGTGGGTTTTACCACTAAAACTTGCAATTCCTGTAGCTCTTACTGCAATAACTATAATAGAATTCTACAACTACAACAACTATTATTGCAACTACAAGTAGCCCACTGCAGCTCTTGCTACAAGCACCACGGCTTCTGGTGGTAGTACGACTGCAGCTCATACTAAGACTGGAGTTAATGGTACTACTACGGGTCCTACTGCGATTTAGTACGGCTTGTTGCGAAATGCTATGACTTATTACGACATAGTTTGATTTGCAATGACTTACTACGATTTAGTATAACTCAGTACGACTTAATTTAGTACTGCTGTAACTTAGTTCGACTTAATACGACTTATAACAGCTTTTCCTACGACTTATACGATAATCTTTACTATTACTACTACTACGTACAACACTAACCATGACCGTCATTACAACTCGTAGTACGACCCCTTACGACGACCACGACGGCTCTCACTCTCACTCGGTCCCTCATGGTGGCTCCCGGCGGGTTTCTCCGTCGGCTGATGACGTCACTATGCAGACTTTTTTTTTTTGGGGGGGAAGGGGGTGGTGAGAACATTCGAGTGAAGGTTTTTGGGTGGATGGAGTAAGTGGGGGGGGAGAGGGGGGAGGAAGAGGAGGGGAGGGGAGGGAGGGTGAAGGGGTGGGGGTTGGGGTGAAGGGCTTAATGGGTGGGTGGGGTGGGGGTAGAGGGGGTAAGCATGGGGTGAGGGTGAGGTGGGGAAAGGAGAAGAGAAGGGCGAGGGAGGGTTAAGGGTGAGGGTGGTCATGAAGGGTGAGGTGTGAAAGGGGGTTGGCTGGGAGGGTGAGGGGAACAGAGAGTAGTGCGTGGGGGGAAGAGAGAGAGGGGAGCCTGAAGGGTACAAGGTTGAGAAGGGTTAGTGGGGGAAAGAGAGGGAGTGAAGGGTAGAGAGTGGATGAGATGAGGGAGAAGGAAGTTACAAGGAGGGGGATGGGAGAGAAGAAAACAAAGGGAAAAGGAGTAGGACGTTTGGGAGGAGGCGGGGGTGACATGTTGGAGGAGGGGGGCAGGGGAAGGGGAAGTGGGGTAGGGGTTGGACAATGGAGAAGGAGAAGGAGGAGGAGGGTTACAAGTTGGAGGAGGAAGTTGAGAAGGGGAGTGAAGAGAGAAATAAAGAAGTTAAGAAGTGGAGGTGGAGAGGTGGTGGAGATGCTTACAGATGGGAGGAGATAGAGGGGGGGGCAGTGCATCCGGGTGAAATGGCATAGGCTGTATGTTAATACCAGTAAAAGTATGTTAATACTAAGGAAAATTGCAAAATAAATGAAAGACACAGGAAACACAGTCATGTTGACGCAGTGAAAGAAACCTCATTGTGCAATATTTCTTATGTGCATAGAGGGTTTCTCTACCAATAGTAATAATGTTTATGATATTAAAACTGTAATATAATGATGATTATAAATGCAGTATTGATAATGTTGTTGTTATTATTTTTGTTATAAGAAGTTTTGTTGTTGGCGATATCATTTAAAAAGTCAAAGTAACAATGATCGTATCATTAATGATACAAATAATCACTCTAATCATATAGAAAAATATTGGCTAGTTGCAGTAGTGCATTTGCTGAATATTTTTGTCAGTGCTGTTTATTATTATAATTATTATTATTATTATTATTATTATCATCATCATCATCATCATCATCATCATTTTTTGTTGTTGTTTGTTGTTGTTCTTATTATTGTTACTGTCATTGTCTTCCATATAGTTTATTATTATTATTTTTAATTATTACTGGTATCTTTATAACTCTTACTATCATTAACCCTACGATTATTATTATTTTTATTATTATTGTTATAAAGAATATTTTTATCATCATATTATCACTATTAATATCAATGTCATTACTATTATCCTTATCGTTATCAATATTGTAACTGCATTGTTATTTTTATTGTTGTTGGTTTTGTTACTGTTGTTTTTATGATTATCATCATTATTATTATTGGTTGTAAGAGTAGTCGTATTGTTATTGCGATCATCGTTACTAATATTATTATTTTAAGCTTCCTTGTTACCCTAATCCTCCCATCTTTCTTTCTCCTTCTCCCATTTACTTTCTCTTTCTTTCTCTCTTTCTCTCCCTCGCTCACTCACTGCTAATGAAGTTTTCCTCCGGCGGTAGGTTTCACCGTGCGTCCCGTACCACAAGGCATATTTAATTACCTATTCGCTGTATCATCCTACCTTCGAGCTCATCAGACTCCCTCATCCCCCCCCCCACCTCCGCTTGCCCCACTTCTCCTTACTTCTTCTTCCTTTCTTTTCTGGTCTCTTTTCTTTCTCATTCTTTCGTCTTTTCTTTTCTTCTCATTTCGCTTTTTCTCTTCTTCGTTCTTCTCTTTCTCAGACTCCCTTTTCCTCAGGCACACTCCCAATACTCCTCTTCCTCTTCTCTTTGTTGTTTCCCCCTTCCCCATTCTCTTTCCTGTTTCCTCTTCTCTTTTCCCCTTCTTCCTCTCATCTCTTTTACCGTTTCCCCTTCTCTTTTCCTCTTCCCCTTCTCTTCCTCCTCCTCCTTCTCTTTCCTCTTTCCCTTCCTTTCCCTTCCCCTTCTCCTTCCCCAATACCCATTCACACTCCTCACCTCCCCTGTCTCCCCTTCCCACATTTCCCCAGTCTCTCTATCTTAAGTTCCTATTTCTACCTCCCCCATTGCCCTCTCATTCGTCTCTTCCTTTTCTCTCCCTCTCTCTCTCTCTCTTTCTTCTCTTTCTTTACTTCCCTCCCCCTATCCCCATTTCCTTCTCTTTAACCATTCCCCCTTCACCTCATCCCCATTTCTTCCTCCCTCTCTCCTTACTTCCCCTTTCCTCCCAGTGCCCATATTTCTCCTTTCCCCCTTATCCTCATACTTCTTTCTTCCCTTCTTCCCCCATTTCTCCCTCCCTCCCTTCTCTCTTCCCCCATTTCTCCCTCCTCCCTCTTCCCCATTTCTCCCATTCCCTCATTCCCATTTCTCCTTTCCCTCTGCCCCAATCCCCCTCCTCTTCCTCTCTCTTCTCTCCATTTCTTTCCCCCCTTCATTCCCATATCTCCCTTTCCCTTATCCCCATTCCCTTCTCTTTAGCCCCATTTTCCCATTTCTCCCTTCCCCTCTTCTCCATTTCTCTCTCTCCCCCTTCATCTCCATTTCTCCATTCCCCTTCCCCTCTTCCCCATTCCTCCCTTCCCCTCTTCCCCATTTCTCCCCCACTGCTTCTTGTCGTAAAGCCTAACTACATCTCATGGATAAGTACATACAAACCAATATTTTCTCCAAACATACATCGTTTCGCCCGTTCACGTACAATTCTTTTTTTCTCTCTTTCTTTCTCGTTATATTCTCTCTTTCCTCCCTCTTCCCCTCCGTCTCTCTTAGTCGCTTCCCTTCCCTCTTCCTCCCTCCCTCACCCTCTGTACGTTATCTAACCAACCCCGCTTCCACTTCTCCCTTCCTCCCTCCCACTCCCTATTCGCTACCTACCTACAACCCCCTCCCCTCTGCCCCCCACCGTCTCCACCTCTCCCACCCACCCCACCTCCAGCCCCTTCCCTTTCCCCCTTCCCCCACCTCCTGCAATTCTCTACCCCTGCCCCCTTGCCCCTGCCCCCACCTCCTACCCCTACCCTCTTTTCTCCTGTCGTACTGGTCTCGACATCCTGTTTCTGCATAAAGACTGTCCCGCACTTTCTCTGTCCTCTGCTATTTTTGTCTCCCTTTTTTCTGTTGCTACTACTACGGCTACTGAAGCAACTTACTACAACTACCGTCAGTAATACTACCACTGCCACTACTACCACTACTATTACTGCCACTATACTACCGCTGCTGCTGCTGCTGTTGCTGCTGCTGCTGCTGCTGCTGCTGCTGCTGCTGCTGCTGCTGCTAGTAATACCACTACTACCGCCGCCACCACTACTACTACTGCTATTACTATTACTATCACTATCACTATCACTATTACAAGTACTACTACTACTACTACTGCTACTATTACCCTACTATTACCACTACTACTATTGCTGTTGCTACCACCGCCACCATTAACGCCACCACTACCACTACTGCTGTTGCTACTACTACTATACTACTACTGCTGCTGCTGCTGCCTCCGCCGCCAACACTTATACCACTACTTCTACTGCTACTAGAAATAAAAACAGGAGAAGAAGACAAAAGAGAGAAAAGAGAAGAGGGAAGAGGAAAGATAAGGAAGGAAAGAGGGGAGAAGAGCGAGGAGGAGAAGAAGGATGGATGTGAGAAAAAGGGAGGAGGAAGGAGAGGGAGAGGAGAAGGAGAAAAAGGAAGAGAGGGCGAGAGGAGGAGAAGAAGGATGGATGAGGAAAGGAGGAGGAAAGGGGAAGAGAAGGTGTAAGGAAGAGAGGGGGAGGAGAGAATGGAGAGAGATGAAGGGGGGAGCGTAGGATTTTTTAAAATTTTATATTATTTATTTATTTTGATCTACTACTTCTATTACTACTACTATTGTTACTATTACTATTACTATTACTATTTTTTATTTTTGTTTATTTTTTATTTTGATCTACTACTGCTATTACTACTACTATTGTTATTATTACTATTACTATAAGTATTTTTATTTATTTATTTATTTAATTATTTTGATCTACTGTTATTACTGCTACTGTTGATATGACTATTACTATTACTATTACTTTTACTATTACTATTTCTGTTTCTATTACTATTACTATTTGTTTCTATTACTATTACTATTTCTGTTTCTATTACTATTACTATTTCTGTTTCTATTACTGTTACTATTTCTGTTTCTATTCCTATTCCTATTACTATTACTATTACTACTATTACTACTATTACTACTATTACTACTATTACTACTATTACTACTATTACTACTATTACTACTACTACTACTACTACTACTACTACTACTACTACTACTACTACTACTACTACTACTACTACTACTACTACTACTACTACTACTACTATTACTTCTATTATTACTATTACTTCTATTATTACTATTACTTCTATTATTACTACTACTATTACTACAATAACAACAACTACAACTACAACTACTACTACTACTGTTATTATTACTATTATTATCTCTACTGTTGTTATTGCTACTAATATTATTCCTACCATTACTACTACTACAGGTACTACTAATACCATTGTTATTATTCTGTTATTGTCATTGTTATTGTTATTACCTCCTCGTAGGTTTGTTTGTTTGTTTGTTCATTGGTTAGCAGAATAACTCAAAAAAATTATGAATCAATTTTAATGAATTTTTTTTTTTTTACGAGAGGTGTGCCTGAGCCTAACTTAGATGCCATTAATTTTGGGCGGCTATCCGGATGTTATTTATTTATTTAGGAGTCTGTTGGCAGGATCACCCATAAAGTTACGGACAACGGATTCTTATGATAAATCTACCCGAGGTGTGTCTTCGCCTTCATTCAGTTTCGGGATCCAGGCTTTTGTGAATGAATGTGCAGCATTATCTTGCCTCAGAGGTTATGTATGTTTACGGAACTCACCCGCGTACTCGAGAAAGGTGATTTTTAATGGAATTCTTAATAAAGTGTAAATTATTTTTTTCTGGCACGAGTGACCTTATTGTCTTGGGGAAAGGTATAGGCTCTCTGAGTGCTTCTTGTTAAGATTGTTGATGTTGTTGGTATTGTTATTGGTGTTATAAGTTTATTATTATTATGATTTATTATTATTGTTATGATTATCATTATTACTATTATTATTATCATTATTATTATTGTCATTATTACTATTATTATCTTTATTATTATCATCATTATTTTTATTTTTATTATTATTATTGTTATAATAATGTTAAGAATAGTTATTATTATTATTATTATTATTATTATTATTATTATTATTATTATTAATATTAATATTATTATTATTATTTGTGTGGACGAGAACATGCGCGGGCGTGCAAGTGTCTTTCTTTAACAAGGCAGTATAAGTATATATATATATATATATATATATATATATATATATATATATATATATATATATATATATATATATATGTATACACATACATACATACATACATACATACATACATACATACATACATACATACATACATACATACATACATACATACATACATACATACATACATAGATACATACATACATACATACATACATACATACATACATACATACATACATACATACATATTATATTATATCAAACAATTTATCTATCTATCTATCTATCTATCTGTCTATCTATCTATCTTTATGGGGTGGAGTTCCGCGACCGCCTCTGCCTATGCCTATAAGACGGTCCGAACGCGACGAGAGAGAGAGCGAGAAAACCGCCCCTCTCAACCACGCCCGCTTTTCCCACGAGTCGCGCACCGATCTCCACGGGTCGTGTCTGTATCCGCGAGCGTTTTCTCCAACGATGCTCTCGTTTTCCCGCTCCGATTTAGCCCGCAGATTTTTCTCGCTTCCGCGGGCGCCGCAAAGCACGAAGGCAAACAGGGCGTGCGGACTCTGGCTCGTCCGTCAGTGGCCGAGAATTTCGTGTGTGTGTCTGTCTGTCTGTGTCTTTTCTCTTTCTCTGCGTGTGTCTTGTGTGTCTTTGGATTTCTCTTTTTTTTTTTTGCTTGTGTCCTCCCCCACACAAATATATTTATATACGTATAGATGGATAGGTAGATAGATTGATAGGTAAATTGGTAAGTAGTAGGTAGGTAGATAGGTAAGTTGGTAGACAATTAGATATATAGATAGGTAAATAGATAGATACGTGCAGAGACAGACAGACAGACAGACAGACAGACAGACAGACAGACAGACAGACAGACAGACAGACAGACAGACAGACAGACAGAACACACACACAGAACACACACACAGAACACACACACAGAACACACACACAGAACACACACACAGAACACACACACAGAACACACACACAGAACACACACACACACACACACACACACACACACACACACACACACACACACACACACACACACACACACACACACACACACACACACACACACACACACGCGCGCGCGCACGCACGCACGCAGACCAGACGTTGTTCTCTCGGGGCCCTTATTTATGATCTCTGTTTACGTGCGCGTCACGGACCGAGATGCCACCCGATGAGTGACGGACGAAGGCCTGTGTGTGGCGAGTGTGACGCCCGACCGACCGACCGGTGGCTGACGAAGGCGAGGCAGGAGGCGGCTTTCGTTTCTCTCTCTCTCTGTCTCGAGAATGCCAGGGGGGGGGGGGGAGGTACTTTCGAGGGAGAAGGGGGAGGGAGGGGAGGAGAAGAAAGAGGAAAATGGGGAGGTGAGGAGAAGGAAGAGGACCGGTGGCTGACGAAGGCGAGGCAGGAGGCGGCTTTCGTTGCTCTCTCTGCCTGTCTCGAGAATGCCACGGGGGGAGAGGTACTTTCGAGGGAGAAGGGGGTGGGAGGGGAGGAGAAGGAAGAGGAAAAGGGGGAGGGGAGGAGGAGGAGAAGGAGAAGGGGGGGGGGGAGAAAAAGAGCATGGGAGGAGGAGGAGGAGGAGGAGAGGGAGGGTATGGGCGTGGGGGAGGGAGAAGGGGAGATGGACAGAGACAGAGAAATAGACGCACATATACTGAGACACATATAGACAGACGCACACATAGACAGACAGATACGCACACAGACAGACAGATACACACATAGACACACACACACACACACACATACACAAACAAACATGTACACGTACACACACACAAACACAAACACACACACACACACACACACAATCACACACACACACACACACACACACACACACACACACACACACACACACACACACACACACACACACACACAGAACCCCCCCCCCCTCTCCCTTTACACCCCATCCCCCCCCCACTCCATACACATACACATGACCAAACATACACAGAGCATTCCTCCCGCTCCTCACACCACCCAATGAACTCACTCACCCCCGCCCCCCCCCAATGAACTCACCCCCCCAATGAACACTCTCCCCCCCATCCCCCCACTGCCGGATGAAGTGCGTCGTGCGATGGGCGAGGTGTTATGTTGGCGGCTCGTCGTGCGTTGGCCTTGGGACTCGTAAGGCGTCGTGTGTCGTTAGGGGGGGGGAGGAGGAAGAAGAGAGGGGAGGAGGAGGGGGGAAGGGGGAAGGGGGAGGGAGGAGGGGAGGGGGAGGGGGGAGGAGGAGGAGGAGGAGGAGGAGGAGGAGGAGGAGGAGGAGAGAGGAAGAGGAGGGGGAGGAGGAGGGGGAGAAGGAGGAGGAGGAGGAGAGAGGAAGAGGAGGGGGAGGAGAGAGGAAGAAGAAGATGAGGAAGAAGAGGAGGAGGGGGAGGGGTAGGAGGAATAGGAGGAGATGGAGAAGGGAGTGGGAGAGGAGGAGGGGGGGAGGAGGAGGAGGAGGAGGAGGAGGAGGAGGGGGGAGGGGGAGGAGGAAGAGGAAGAGGAAGAGGAGGAGGAGGAGTAGTAGTAAGAGTAGTTGCAGTAGGAGTAGGAGTAGTAGTAGTGTTTTGAGGGAGTGTTGTTTATTGATTGGATTTTGTGGGGTTGTTGTGTGAATGAAGTTTGGCATCGTGTGTGTGAATGAATCTGACGTGTTTGGGATCGTGTGGGAGAGGAGAGGAGAGGAGAGAGAGGGGAGGGTTGTAAGGTTGATATTACATGTTCTCAGGATACTGACGTTCGACCTTCTCTGATAGCTTGCTTATAACCTTTTAATCCACTCGTATCGATACGTATATACCTTGCCACATTGGGTAACATGAGGCAGGTGTGGCATTCCGTATTGGCAGCGACCGGGCGCTTGCAGACTAAACATCCTTGGACTTTCGAGGGAGAGGGAGAAAGGGGAGAGAGGAGAGGGGAGGGGAGGGGATGAGAGGAGAGGGGGCAAAGGGAGAGGGAGGGGAGGAGAGGTGGGGAGGAGAGGGGAGGGGAGGAGAGATAAGAGGAGAAGAGAAGAGAAGAGGAGAGAGTGAGAGGAGAGGAGAGGGGAGGGAAGGGAGGGAGGGAGGGGAAGGGAGGGGAGGGGAAGGGAGGGGAGGAGAGGAGAGAGGAGAGAGGAGAGGAGAGGAGAGGAGAGGGGAAGAGAGGAGAGGAGAGGGAGAGGGAGAGGGAGAGGAGGAGAAGGGGAGAGGAGAGGGGAGAGGGAGAGTGAGAGGAGAGGGAGAGGGAGAGAGGAGAGGGAGAGGAGAAGGGGGGAGGGAGAGGAGAGGGGGGAAAGGGAGAGGGAGAGGAGAAGGAGGAGGAGGAGAGGGTGGAGAGGTGGGGAGGAGAGGGGAGGTGGAGGGGAGGGAGAGGGAGAGGAGAGGGAGAGGGAGAGGAGAGGAGGGGGAGGGGAGGGAAGGGGAGGGGGAGGGGGAGGGGAGGGGAGGGGAGGGGAGGGGAGGGGAGGGATGGGGAGGGGAGGGGAGGAGAAGGGAGGAGAAGAGAGGAAAAAAGAAGAGAGGAAAAAAGAAGAGAGGAGAGGAGAAGAGAAGAGAGAATGGGTGAGGATATATTTCGGCGCTTTCGGTATCTTAGCACCTGCCACATAGAGCTAAAATATCACCGTTGTCCAGGAGAGACAGACAGACAGACAGACAGACAGACAGACAGACAGACAGACAGACAGACAGACAGACAGACAGACAGACAGACAGATAGACAGACAGACAGACAGACAGACAGACAGACAGACAGACAGACAGATAGACAGACAGACAGACAGACAGACAGACAGAGAAAGAGACAGAGGATTATATATACGTCAGAAACACTACATAAAATGCTCGTTAGAAGATAACATGACACTTTGAAAATCCTCATAGATTCCCTCAGGGCAGAGAAGGCAGAGATAGAGAGGGAAAAGATGGGGAGATACGGAAATAATACGTGTTTTTGTGTATCTTCGAAGCCAGGCATTAACAGCTGGCGCTCAGGTGTGTGATTAGGTCAGTCGTCAGTCGGCGATCACCTGTTATTGAAGCGAGAGAAACCTTATTTTTTATTTTATTTTATTTTTATTTTTTTTATGTTTTTTTTTTCTTCTTTCTTTTTTTTTTTTTACTGGCAGACAAAAGATAGTTTTTTTTCTTTCTTTCTTTCGTTTTATTTCCTTTCTTTCTTTGTTTCTTTTTCTTCTTTTTTTTTGTATCGTTGGTCACCATGAAGCGCATCGGGGGAACAGCGAGAGTACGCACGAACTCTCGTGTATACATTGACACGTGTCAGAGAAGGGGAGGGAGGGAGGGAGGGAGGGAGGGAGGGAGGGAGAGAGGGAGGGAGGGGAAGGGAGGAGGGGGAGGAGAGATGGAGGAGGAGGAGGAAGAGGAGGAGAAGGAGATGATGAAGGAGGAATAGGAGGAACAGGAGGAGGAGGAAAAGTAGTAGCAGCAGCAGCAGCAGAGGGAGGGGAAAATGGAGAGGACGAGGAGGAGGAGGAAGAGGAGTAGGGGATGGAATTGGAGTTAGAGTTGGAGTTGGAAGAGGAGGAGTAGGAACAAAGGGAGGGAAAAGGGGGAAGGAGGAGGAGAAGGAGAAGGAGAAGAAGGGGAGAAGGAACTAGAGGAGGAAAATGTGGTGGAGAAGGATCCAGGGGAGAATAGGAGGAGTAGGAGAAAGATCAGAGGGAGGGAGAGGGAGGAGGAGGGGGGAGGATGAGCTGGAGGAAGGGGGGTGGGGGGGGGGAGTGACCGGACGGCTTTACTGAATCGCCTCGACTTTACGGAGTCTGTGATTGACAGGTGAATTGTGCACCTGGAGAATGTCTTTTTCTTTCTTTCTTTCTTTCTCTTTTTTCTGTCTTTCTTTCTCTCTCTCTCTCTCTCTCTCTCTCTCTCTCTCTCTCTCTCTCTCTCTCTCTCTCTCTCTCTCTCTCTCTCTCTCTCTCTCTCTCTCTCTCTCTCTCTCTCTCTCTCTCTTTGCTTTTTCTTTGCGTCGTTTCTTTGTTCTCATTTGTACAAGATTTCACCGATTTTTTTTTTCTTTTGTCAATATTTTTTTTTTTTCGAAGTGATCATTGTCTTTGTCTTTCTTGTCTGTTTTTCCCCCCACTTTCGCTTTCTGGTTGGTTAATTTCTGTTGATCTCTCTCTCTCTCTCTCTTCTCATTCTCATCCTCATCTTGTGCAGTTTCTCTTGCCTTGCTTTTTCTAATTTCTCCCTTCTCTCTTTCTTCCGATTTTTATGATCTGCCTTTTTGTTTCTCTCTTATTTCTTTCCATTTCCTCATTTCTGCGTTCGTTCTGTTTACCTTAAAACTATCCCCTTATTTTATTTTCCTTTTTTTTCTTTTGTGATTTTGTTTTCTCTTCCTTTCCATTCCCTCTTCCCAGTTCTTCTTAGTTATTATCTTTCTTTGTCTTCTTCACGCTCTTTCCGCACCTATAGTCTTCCCTTATCTATCTTCCTTCCTTCTCCGTTCCGTTTCCCTTTTCCGTTTACCCATATTCCTTTCTTCCCTTTCATTATTCTCTTGTACCGTATTTTCCTTCACCTCTCCCTCCCTCTCTCTCTCTTTCCACCCTCTTCTTTCTCTCCCATTTTCCTCCTTGTCTGTCTGTCTGTCTCTCTTTCTCTTTCTCCCTCCTCTCTCTCTCTTTCTTTCTCTCTCTCTCTCTCTGTCTCTCTCCTCTCTCTCTCTCACTCTCTCCTCTTTCTCTCTCTCTCTCTCCTCTCTCTCTCACTCTCTCCCTCCCTCTCTCTCTCTCTCCCTCTCTCTCTCCCTCCCTCTCTCTTTCTCCCTCCCTACTTCCCTCCTTCCCTCCTTCCCTCCCTCCCTCCCTCTCACCCTCCCTCCCTCTCACCCTCCCTCCCTCTCACCCTCCCTCCCTCTCACCCTCCCTCCCTCTCTCTTTCTCCCTCCTTCCCTCCCTCCCTCCCTCCTACCTTCCCCGCTCCCTCCCTCCCACCCATTCCCACCTTCTCTAACCTTCCAGAATCCCGTCCAACCCCGCGTGTCACTCTCACGACATGTCCAGGACGTGTTTGGCGATAAGAAGTGTCATTGGGTCTTGTAGGGGGTTGGGGATACGTTTTTGGGGTTGTTGAAGTGGTGGAGGGCTGGGTTGGGGTTTGGGTTCAGGTGGGGGATGGTGTAGTAGGGGTTGGGTGGGGAGTTTTTCGAGGAGGGTGGGGTTGGAGGGGGGAGGGATCTAGGTGGAGGTAGGGGTGGGGGTTGAGTCTTGATATTAGGGACTGCCTGTCTGTCTGCCTGTCTATCTGTCTGTCTGTCTTAGGGGTGTGAGGGTTGGGTTTATTTTTTTTAGGATCCTGGCAAAAGAGAGAGAGAGAGAAAGAGAAAGAGAAAGAGAAAGAGAAAGAGAAAGAAAGAGAGAAAGAGAGAAAGAAAGAGAGAAAGAAAAAGGGAGGGAGAGAGAGGGAGCCATACCCAAGAGCCAGAGACACATTCACGAAGCCGATGTAACTCAATGTAAGGTCCAGCGCAGGAATTATGGTTCACAAGAGATAAGGCAAAGATAAAAGAGCCAAGTATGTGCCACTGATAAAGTAGAACGAAAAGGAAAGAGAAAGAGGAAAAAAAATATAGGCCTTCGATAGGCATAGACTATTTTCGAAGACATTCTAGAAGGCATTTGAGCAGATATTTTAAAGGTATTTAAATGTGTATTCAAATAACCCGTATCCGTACCACATCCCCGTGCCCAATACCCACAAGAGGAGCAACACAACCACTCGGTAAGGTTGGCAAAGGTGTGAGAGACAAAGGCCCGTAAGGTTGGTAACACTGGTCGTGGCCTAATCGGTGGTTAGATTAAATGTTCTGTATCAGTAGTTATCTGGGGAGGTGATTACGCGATAACGGATAGAAAAAAAAACACAATATGAGTTGATTACGTTTGGGAAAAATGAGATGAGGAGGACGGCGGGGGGGTTAGTAGTGTTTCGCGTGCAGTGGTGAGGAGAGAGAGAGAGAGCTAGCTGGTCGGTTCTCACACGCGTGTTTTTGGTAGGTAGGTTTGGCCTTCTTTCGGTCTCCCTTTTGTATTGTTGCGCTTCTTCTTGTCTTTTGTTTTTCCCTTTTTCTTTCTTCCTTGCTTTCATTTGCTTCTTCTTTCTTTGCTTTATTAATTTTTTTCCATCTTTCCTTCCGTTCACCCCTACCTCCTTTCCTCTCTCCCTTCCTTCTCTACTTGATTCTTTCTTCCTTCCTTTTTATTTCCTTTTTTCCTACCTTCTTTCCTTTCCTCCTTCCCTCCTTCCCTCCTTTCTTCCCTCCCTCCCTCCTTCCTTCTTTTCTTTTCTCCTTTCCTTCCTCCCTTCATTTTTTCCCTACCTTCCTTCCTTCCTTTCCTCCGTTCTGCTATCTCTTCGTTCGCCGCAGAAGAAAAAAAAAACAAATCCATCCCAGTAGGCCTACCTCACTCGATCTCTTGTGAATTCGGAAAAAAAATAAAT
>NC_091554.1:45808209-45830709 GCF_042767895.1 Penaeus vannamei | reverse complement strand
TTTATCGTTTCTTCCCTCTCCTCCTCCTCCTCCTCCCTTCGCACCTCCGCTGTCTTTCTCGTTTCTTCCCTCTCCCTCCTCCTCCTCCCTTCGCACCTCCACTGTCTTTCTCGTTTCTTCCCTCTCCTCCTCTTCCTCCTCCTCCCTTCGCACCTCCGCTGTCTTTCTCGTTTCTTCCCTCTCCTCCTCCCCCTCCCTTCGCACCTCCGCTGTCTTTCTCGTTTCTTCCCTCTCCTCCTCCTCCTCCCTTCGCACCTCCGCTGTCTTTCTCGTTTCTTCCCTCTCCTCCTCCTCCTCCCTTCGCACCTCCGCTGTCTTTCTCGTTTCTTCCCTCTCCTCCTCCTCCTCCCTTCGCACCTCCACTGTCTTTCTCGTTTCTTCCCTCTCCTCCTCCTCCTCCTCCCTTCGCACCTACGCTGTCTTTCTCGTTTCTTCCCTCTCCTCCTCTTCCTCCTCTTTCTCCTCCTTCTTCTTCTTCTTCTTCTTCTTCTTTTTCTTTTTCTTTTTCTTTTTCTTTTTCATTTTCATTTTCATTTTCATTTTCATTTTCATTTTCATTTTCATTTTCATTTTCATTTTCATTTTCATTTTCATTTTCATTTTCATTTTCTTTTTCTTTTTCTTTTTCTTTTTCTTTTTCTTTTTCTTTTTCTTTTTCTTTTTCTTTTCTTCTTTTTCTTTTTCTTTTTCTTTTTCTTATTCTTTTTCTCTTTTTCTTCTTCTTATCTTCCTCCTTTTCTCCTTCTTCTTCTCCTTCTCCTTCTCCTTCTCCTTCTCCTTCTCCGTCTCCTTCTTTTTCTCCTTCTCCTTCTTCTCCTTCTCCTTTCCCTTCTCCTTCTCCTCCTCCTTCTCCTTCTCCTTCTCCTTCTCCTTCTCCTTCTCCTTCTCCTTCTCCTTCTCCTTCTCCTCCTCCTCCTCCTCCTCCTCCTCCTCCTCCTCCTCCTCCTCCTCCCTTCGCACCTCCGCACGTAATGGGCAAAGGACTTTGTTTTTACACACAATGGGTCATTGTTTGTCACTGTTGTGGCGTCCGCTGATTTGCATGGCCCGGCGTAGAAGCGGGTAGTTAATCACGCACATACACGCTTGTACGCACACCTGAATACATACACAGAACCAGCCAACCAGTCAGTCAGATACATATGTGTGCACGCGCACTCTCGCTCACACACACGTGCACTCACGTATACATGCGCGCACTCAGACTCGTACACGCACACACGCGCGCGCGCACACACACACACACGCACACTCACACGCACACGCACACTCACACTCACACACACACTCACACACACACACACACACACACACACACACACACACACACACACACACACACACACACACACACACACACACACACACACACACACACACACGCACACGCACACGGACTGACCAGAGCCATATAAACGGAGAAACTGCAAAAAAAACAGTTATTGTGACATTGTTTCTCCAAGAGAGTCGTGAATGGCGCTATAACCCCCCCAGGCCGCTCGCTGTTGTAAAACGCACATCCAGGTAAACGTTGGGGTTTCTTAACGCGACCCCCTTTTAAAGTCCCTTGTTGGTGTACGTAATCATCTTATGGCGATTCCCTTTTAAATTCCTTTGTTGGTATACGCACGTGGCTGTGTTTAAAGGTTTATTTTGTTAGAATTTTATTTGCGGGGGGGGGGGGGCGGGGAGTTGTGCACACGTGGCTGTATTCAAAGGTATATTTTGTTTAATTTTTTAAAAATTTAATTTGGACGGGAAGTTGTTGTGCACGCGTGTCTGAATTTAAAGGTTTATTTTGTTTGATTTATTATTATCATTATTATTATTATTATTATTTTTTTTACTGGAATCCTATTTTGAGAGAAGTGCTAGGAAGGCAGTACCGTCGTGGTGACGTCACTGTGACTAGTCATAAACACGTTTTCCCAGTTTACCATCTCCCAAACGCAAAAGCGTCTTGGGTGATACAATTAAATTGATGTCACTGTTAAATGCCTTTTGTGTTTCTCTGTTTGTTGTCGATCTCTCTCTCTCTCATTACTTTCTCTTTTCTCTTCTCTCTTTCTCTCCCCCTTCTCTCTCTCTCTCCCCCTTCTCTCTCTCTCTCTCCCCCTTCTCTCTTTCTCCCCTCCTCTCTCTCTCTCCCCCTCCCTCTCTCTCTCTCCCTTCCTCTCCATCTTCCCTTCTTTCCTCCCTCCCTCCCTCCCTCCTCCTCCTTCATCCCTCCCTCCCTCCCTCCCTCTCTCTCTCTTCTCCTCTCCTTCCTTCTTCCTTTCTTTCCTCCCTCCCTCCCTCTCTTTCTCTCCTTCTTCCCTTCTTTCCTCCCTCCCTCTCTCTCTCTCCTTCTTTCCTCCCTCCCTCCCTCTCTCTCTCCTTCTTCCCTCCCTCCCTCTCTCCCTCTCCTTCTTTTTCCATCCACTCCCATAGCCACGCCCTCCTCTAACCTCCCCCTTGCCCTCTCTCCTCCTTCCCACCCCTTCTTTTTCCAGCCACTCCTTAAGCCACGCCCACCTCTAACCTCCCCCTTGCCCTCTCTCGTTGCAGGGTGAGAAAAGGCAAACGTCATGAACGGGGTCGGGAACGGCTACTACCGCGACGACCCCTGGGAGGACGACATCTCCCGCACGTCCAGGTGAGTGAGTGAGGGAGGGAGGACGACTCCTACCCCCACCCTCTCTCTTTTTTTTTTTTTTTTGAGTGGGTGTTTTTTTTTTTTTTTTTTTTTTTTTTTTGAGTGGAAGGGTGTGTGTGTGTGTTCGTGTGCGTTTTTTTTTTTCTTTTTTTTTTTGAGTGGAAGGGTGTGTGTGTGTGTGTGTGTTTTTTTTTTTTTTTTTTTTTTTTTGAGTGGAAGGGTGTGTGTGTGTGTGTTTTTTTTTTTTTTTTTTTTTTTTTTTTTTTTGAGTGGAAGGGTTTGTGTGTGTGTATGGGTTTGGTGTGTTAGTTTTTTTTTTTTTTTTTTTTTGGTTTTTGGAACTTTTTATATGATGTTCCTTTTTTTTCCTAATTACTTTTTGTATTTTCATTTATTTTTGTTGTTTGTTTTTATTTTTTATTATTATTATTATTATTTTTTTGGTATGATGGTATATCTGCTTAAATAATGTATATATGTAGATGAATAAACAGATTAGATAGTATACGCTTGTATTTTTTTTAATTTAAATTAATATTAAGGATTTATTTTTATTTTGCATTTTTTATTAATATTAAGGATTTATTTTTTTTTCTTTTTTTTTGCACATGGTCTTGGTATGCTTGTTGTCCAAGGCCCGAAAAGGTCATAAACTGGATTCAGGTGACCTTCGCGCGTTGACCTTTTGGGGTTAATGCCACCAATGCATCTTGCACATTCCAGTCATATATTTGCTTATATTGGATGAACACTTTTTTATGTGTGTGTGGGGATATGCACTACGCTTTCTGCTTTTGCTTTTCACTGCTTTGTGTGGGTGCGTGTGCGTGTGTTTGGGTGTGTGGGCGGGCGTGTGGGCGGGTGGGCGTGTGTTTGTGTGTGTGGGCGGGTGTGCGTGTGGGCGGGTGTGTGGGTGGGTGGGCGTGTGTTTGGGTGTGTGGGCGGGTGGGTGTGCGTGTGTTTGGGTGTGTGGGTGCGTGTGCGTGTGTTTGGATGTGTGGGTGTGTGGGCGTGTGTTTGGGTGTGTGGGTGAGTGAGTGAATGGGTGAGAGAGTTGAATGGGTTGTGTAAGTTAGTGAGTGATTGAGTGCGTTAGTTGTGGTTGAGTGAGTGGGTGAGTGAGTGAGTGAGTGAGTGAGTGAGTGAGTGAGTGCGTGCGTTACTTGAGTGAGTGAGCGATTGAGTGGGCGAGTGAGTGGTTTAGCGAGTGAGTAAATAACCTGTTCAGTGAGCAAGGGAGTGAGTGAGTGAGTGCGTTAGCGAGTGGATGCGTGGGTGAATTGGCGATCGTGCGAGTGGGTTAGCGTGCGTTGGTGTGCGTGAACGAGGGAGTGAGTTAACGAGTCTGCGTGATCTTGTGTGGTTTCCCTCCCCCCCCTCCCCCCCCCCCCCTCCCTCGTGCCGCAGATCTCACCTCTCTTTGCTCCCGTGACCACCACCTCCACCTGCTCTCTCTCTCTCCTCTTCTTCCTTCTCTTTCTCCTTTTCCTCCTCCTCTCTCTCCTTTTCCTCCTCCTCTTTCTCTTCTTCCTCTTTCTCCTTTTCCTCCTCCTCCTCTTTCTTCTTTTCCTCTTCATCCTCTTTCTTCCCTTCCTCCTCCCTCTCCCATCCTCCTCCATTCCACCTTCACCACCTCCCCCGTCCTCCATTCCTTCCTCCTCCTCCTCCTCCACTTCTACCACCTGTACCTTCTCCTCCACCTCCTCCTCCTCCTCCTCCTCCACTGCCTCCTCCTTCCCCTCCTCCTCCACCACCACCTCTTCCTCCTCCTCCACCTCCTCCACCTCTTCCTCCTCAACCGCTACCTTTACCTCCTCCCCCTCCCCCTCCCCCTCCACCACCTCTTCCTCCTCCACCTCCTCCTCCACCTTCTCCACCTCTTCCTCCTCGTCCTCGTCCTCCTCCACCACCTCTGCCTCCTCAACCGCTACCTTTACCTCCTCTCCTTCCCCCTCCCCCTCCACCACCTCTTCCTCCTTCTCCTCGTCCTCCTCCTCCTACTTTTCCTTTTCCTCCACCCCCTCTTCCTCCCCCTCCCCCTCCCCCTCGTCCCCCACCTCCTCTCCCTCCTCCCCCTCCCCCTCCCCCCCTCCTCCTCCATCTCTACCTCCCCCTCCTCCTCCTCTCCCTCCCCTCCCCCTCCTCCTCCTCCTCCTCCTCCTCCTCCTCCTCCTCCTCCTCCTCCTCCTCCTCCGCCAGGAATGCCGTTCCGTTTCCTCGCCGCCAGTCGAACGGAGCGAGGAGAGGAGGAGAGGAGGAGGCGAAGGACGTGGTTGCCGAAGGTCGCGAGGAAGGGAGGAGGGGGGGGAGGATGGGGAGGAAGGAGGAGGGGCAGGAGGAGGGAGGAAGGAGGAGGGGAAGGGAGGGGGAGGGGGAGGGGAGGTTGGAGGAGGAAGGGCGTATGGAAACGGGACAAAGAGAAGATTTTTGATTGGTTTGATTCGGTGTTTGTTTGTTTTTGTTTTGCTTGTTTGCTTGTTTGTTGGGTGGTGGTTGAAAGGGGAAGGGCGGTAACGGGGCACTTGTTTGTTGAGTTTTTTGTTTGTTTTTTGTTTGTTTGTTTGGTGGTTGTTTGTTGTTTTGGCGCAGCGAGGTAGCGGGATCTGCGTCTGGGTTGATTTTAATTGATATATTTTTTTTTCTTGCACGGGATGGCGGGAGTCGATTCTTGGGTTGCCAATTGCGGTGATTTCGTTGGATTTATTGTTCGTGGTTTTGTTTCCAGGTGCTGATATTTGTGTGTATGTATGTGTATATTTATGTATGTATATGTATATGAAATGCACACGTACACGTACATATACGCACAGGCACAGGCACAGGCACACACACATACACAGGCACACACACATACACAGGCACACACACATACACAGGCACACACACATACACAGGCACACACACATACACAGGCACACACACATACACAGGCACACACACATACACAGGCACACACACATACACACACACACACACACACACACACACACACACACACACACACACACACACACACACACACACACACACACACACACACACACACACACACACACACACACACTCACTCAACCCCCCACATATATGTGTATGTATATATGTATAGCGATATATACATATGTATGTACGTATGCAAACATGTTTATTCGTGTATTGTCCTTGCGCATTTCTCTCGACCTTTGACGTACTCGCGTCTCTCCCACGACCTTGCCGATCGGACCTCCGTGACCTTGGAGCATCTCGCTCTGCCCCTTCCGCGATTTTGGGTTTCCCTCCCTCCTCTTTTTGTTGTTTGCTTGGTCGTCTTTTGTTGTTGGTTTGTCGCTTTCTGATCTTTTTTTGTACTTTTTTTGGGGGGGGCTATTTATATGTGGTTTGCTTTTATTTTTGTCTTTTTATGTGTGATTTACTTTTGTTTTGTCTTTTTATGTGATTTACTTATTTTGTCTTTTTATATGTGATTTACTTTTTTTTGCCTTTTTATATGTGATTTACTTTTGTTCTCTTTTCATGTGTGATTTACTTTTTTTTGCCTTTTCATGTGTGATTTTTTTTCTTCTTTTCGTGTGTGATTTACTTTTTTTTTCTTACAATATTCTCCGGTGATCTCTTGCTGGCCTTCTCGTGGCCTTATTTGATCGCGTACGGTCACGGGCCAAACTGAAAAACGTGTTTCGAACGTGTTTCGAGCTTGTTCCGAATTCCATCTCGAACGGACCCGATCCTCGTTGGCAGTTGCACGAGGGTTTCGGAGCTTCGTTCACTTTACACGAGTTTTGCCTGTGACTGTACTGTTTTTTTTATGCTTACATGTGATTTCGGCGGCTTGCTGTTGCTATTCCGGACAGGTTGTAGTAAAGAAATGAAGAAAAGGAAAGTTAAGAAGGAGAAGACTTTCGTAGACATAAGTGACTGGTTGTAAAAAAAGAAAAGAAGAAGAAAAGAAAAGTTAAGAAGGAGAAGACTTTCGTAGACATAAGTGACTGGTTGTAAAAAAAGAAAAGAAGAAGAAAAGAAAAGTTAAGAAGGAGAAGACTTTCGTAGACATAAGTGACTGGTTGTAAAAAAAGAAAAGAAGAAGAAAAGAAAAGTTAAGAAGAAGAAGACTAGTAGACATAGGTGACTGTGACATATGCATTGAGGTAAACACGAACACGCAATCAGATATCGACCCAAAACACAAACAAAAACAAAAAACAAAAACAAAAAAATAGGCAGATAAAAGATGTAAAGTAATAGTTTATATATAGATATTTTGTAGATAGTATATATAGATATTAGATATATTGTAGATATATATATATATAGGATAAATATAGCATAGATATCAGACAGATAGATGTAAAGTTTAAAAAAATGAATATGACAAATGGACACAAACTGTACAAATAATACAAAGATTGAGAGAAGACCGAGGACGCCAGTAAACGGATAAACAAACCAGTTCATTAATCACATTAATTAGGGCACTGATTATTATTAATCCGTCAAAGAGACATATTACAAACTTATTAGACTGATTAATCACATTAAGGGCACTGATTATTTTTAATCCGTCAAAGAGACATATTACAAACTTATTAGACTGATTAATCACATTAAGGGCACTGATTAATAATCCGTCAAAGAGACATATCACAAACTTATTAGACTGATTAATCACATTAAGGGCACTGATTATTTTTAATCCGTCAAAGAGACATATTACAAGCTTATTAGACTGATCGGAAGCCTTTTGATTAATCCCCGAAAGAGGAAAGATTATACGATTTTTTTTTTGACGGATTACAAGCATTTTTTTGTTCATTCTTGAAAGGGATGAAAGTATAAGCTTTTTTTTGGATTGATTAAAAGCTTTTTGGTTATCCTTTAGAGGGACATAATTACAAGCTTTTTGGGCAGTTTACAAGCCTTTATGATAATCCTCGAGATAGATAAATTATTCCTTTTTTGGACAGATTACAAGCCCTTTTGTTAATTCTTGAAAGGGACAGAAGTACAAGCTTTTTAGAAAGGATTAGCAGCCATTTAGTTTTAGATTAGGGACAAGATCGCAAGCTTTTTTTGGATAGTTTACAAGACTTTTTGTTAATAGACAAATTATACGCTTTTTTTAGACAGATTACAAGCCTTTTTGTAAATCCTCGAAATGGACAGATTATACGCTTTTTTGGACAAATTACAATCCTTTTAGAACTTTTAGAAGTGATTATCAGCCATTTAGTTTTAGAGGAACAAAATTACAAGCTTTTTTTTTGACTGATTACAAGGCTTTTTGTTAATCCTCGAAATGGACAAATTAAACCCTTTTTTGGACAGATTACAAGCCATTTAGTTTTAGAGGAACAAAATTACAACCTTCTTTTAGACAGATTACAAGGCTTTTTGTAAATCTTAGAAATAGACAAATTATACGCTTTTTGGGGATAATCTTAGGGTGTTACAATCAACCACGTGCAGAACACCATCACCGCCCTTGCACTCACCATCACAACCGGCACAGCAACAAGCACAACCAGTAACATGACATCTTCACCACACAGCTTTCAGTACCGGGATCGGAGCCAGTATGAAGGATGGGAGTCAGATTACCACAGTGGCTACAGGTATGGCACTCTGTTGGCGGCGCCTGCGACCACGTGTCCGGTGCCATGTGTCTTGTGTCACGTGTCTTTGTTTTTTTTTCTGTGCCTTGGCGTCTCGTTGCTTTTTTTTTTTTTTTTTTTTTTTTTTTTTTTTTTGTCTAGGTGCGTTGGTATTGTAGGGCACGATGGTTAGAACACTTTTTCTTTCTTTCTTTCTTCTTCTTCTTCTACTTCTACTTCTTTATCTTCTTCTATTTCTGCTTCTTCTGCTTCTACTTCTGCTCCTTCTTCTTCTTCTACTTCTTCTTCTTCTACTTCTTCTTCTTCTCCTTCTTTTTCTTCTCCATCTTCTCCTTCTACTTCCTCTTCTTGTTTTTCTTCTTCTTCTGCTTTTTCTACTTCCTCTTCTTCTTCAACTTCTACTTCTTTTTCTTCCTCTTCTTCTTCCTCTTCTTCTTCGTGTCTCCATGCGTGCGTTACAATCCCAAGCACTGTCTTGTATCTCGCGCATGTGGGGTATTCCGGCTCGGATGTGCTGGATGCCCACTCGTAAGGTTTCTGATTCTCTGTGGGGGGGGAGGGGGGGGCATGTCGGACGCCCCTCAACAACGGTGATATGGAGTGTTGTGTTTATGTTCTCAATATGTTGTGGAATGTTTATATATATATATATATTTATATATATATATATATATATATATATATATATATATATTTTTTTTTTTTTTTTTTTTTTTTTTTTTTTTTTTTTTAATTGACACCCTGCGCTGCATGCTGATTCGTGCAGTAGACATGATTTGCTGTTTTTTTTTTATTTTTATTTTTATTTATTTATTTATTTTATTTTTATTTTTTTTAAGGGTGACCAGATGATTGTGTTTAAGTGTGCCGTGTTAACATATTAAAAAAAAATGTAATCCGCGATTGTTCTTGTAAGGACTTTGGCGATAATGACAATTGAAATGATTTGTGTGATTATTTTATTGATAGTATGGATGTTATTATGGTTATCATAATCGTCATTAGTGTCGTGATTGGTATCATCATTATGATTCTTCTCATTATTATTATTATTATTATTATTATTATTATTATTATTATTATTATTATTATTATTATTATTATTATTATTATTATTTATTATTATTATTATTATTATTATTATTATTATTATTATTATTATTATTATTATTATTATTATTATTATTATTATTATTATTATTATTATTATTATTATTATTATTATTATTATTATTATTATTATTATTATTATTATTATTATTATTATTATTATTATTATTACTACTACTACTACTACTACTACTACTACTACTACTACTACTACTACTACTACTACTACTACTACTACTACTACTACTACTACTACTTCTACTACTTCTACTACTACTACTACTACTACTACTGTTATCGTTATCATTCTCATTCTCACTATCATTCTCAGTCTCAGTATCACTCACTACTAATAGCACTGTCAGTATCACTACCATTATCATTATCGTTATTGTTGTCGTTATCATTATTATTAGTAGTTGTAGTAGTAGTATTCTCATTCTCATTATTATCTTCAATATTTTTTCTCATTGTTCGTGTTAATATTATCATCACCAACATTATCATCGTTATTATGATTTTTTTTGTTTGGTCCCATTATCTTAATTGTTTGTTAATTATCATTATAACAATCATAAGCACATGCATTGTATCCATCCACATGCTATTATAATTTTTATGACAAATTTAAATTATTTTTTTGGCTATCATTATCTTAATTGTTAGTTAATTACCATCATAACAATCACAAGCACATGCACTGTATCCATCCACATCCTATTATAATTTTTATGAATATTTTAAATGATTTTTTGGCTCTCATTATCGCAATTGTTAATTATCATTATAAAAATCACATCCACATCCTATTATCATCCTTATGCATATTTTGAGTTATTTTTTGGCTCATTATCTTAATTGTTAGTTAATTACCATCATAACAATCACAAGCACATCCTATTATCATCTTTATGAATATTCAGAATTATTTTTGGCCCCATTATCTTAATTGTCAGTTAATTACCATCATAACAATCGCAAGCACATGCATTGTATCCATCCACATCCTATTATCATCTTTATGCACATTTTAATTATTTTTTTGGGCTCATTATCTTTATTGTTAGTTAATTACCACCATAACAATCACAAGCGCATGCACTGTATCCATCCACATCCTATTATCATCTTTATGCACATTTTAATTATTTTGGGGGGCTCATTATCTTAATTGTTCGTTAATTACCACCATAACAATCACAAGCACATGCACTGTATCCACCCACATCCGCTTTGAAAGAGGAGAGGTTATGAAAACGTGCAGCATACAGGTTTGACTGCATTGCTCCTCCCGCCGCCATGGTGAGACGGACGACGTGCACGGTGGAATGTCGAAAATGTTGAAGAAAGGCGAGCGAAGGAGAGGGAGACGAATGGAAGGAGGGAGGGATGGAGGGAGGGATGGAGGGAGGGATGGAGGGAGGGATGGAGGGAGGGATGGAGGGAGGGATGGAGGAGAGGGATGAGTGGAAGGAGGGGTGGAGGAGAGAGATGAATATTCGGAAGGAGAGGTGGAGGAGTGAGATGAATGGAAGGAGGAGTGGACGACGTGCACGGTGGAATGTTGAAAATGTTGAAGAAAGGCGAGCGAAGGAGAGGGAGACGTGGATGAGAGGGATGGAAGGAGGGAGGGAGATGAATAGAAGGAGGGGGGGAGGAATGGAGAAGAGGCATATTGGTGGAGGGGTGGAGGAGAGAGATGAATGGAAGGAGGGGTGGACGACGGTGGAATGTTGAAAATGTTGAAGAAAAGCGAGCGAAGGAGAGGGAGACGAATGGAAGGAAGGAGGGATGGAGAGAGATGAATATTCGGAAGGAGAGGTGGGGGAGAGAGATGAATTGGGGGAGGGGTGGAGGAGAGAGATGAATGGAAGGAGGGGTGGACGACGTGCACGGTGGAATGTCGAAAATGTTGAAGAAAGGCGAGCGAAGGAGAGCGAGACGTGGATCAGAGGGATGGAAGGAGGTAGTGAGGGATGGAGGAGAGATGAATGGAAGGAGGGGTGGAGGAGAGGGACGGGGTGAAGGAGGTGTGGAGGAGAGAGATGGATTGGGGGAGGGGTGGATGAGAGAGGTGAGTGGAAGGAGGGGTGGACGACGCGCACGGTGGAAAGACGAAAATGTTGAAGAAAGGCGAGCGAAGGAGAGGGAGACGTGGATGAGAGGGAGGGAAGGAGGGAGGGAGGGAGGCATGGAGGAAAGAGGAGAATGGGAGGAGGGGTGGAGGAGAGAGATGAATTGGGGGAGGGATGTAGGAGAGAGATGAATGGAAGGAGGGGTGGAGGAGTGGAGAAGAGGCATATTGGTGGAGGGGTGGAGGAGAGAGATGAATTGGGGGAGGGGTGGAGGAGAGAGATGAATGGAAGGAGGGGTGGACGACGAGCACGGTGGAATGTCGAAAATGTTGAAGAAAAGCGAGCGAAGGAGAGGGAGACGTGGATGAGAGGGATGGAAGGAGGGAGGGAGGGATGGAGAGAGATGAATGGAAGGAGGGGTGGATGAGAGAGACGGGTTGAAGGAGGGGTGGAGGAGAGAGATGAATGGAAGGAGGGGTGGACGACGAGCACGGTGGAATGTCGAAAATGTTGAAGAAAAGCGAGCGAAGGAGAGGGAGACGTGGATGAGAGGGATGGAAGGAGGGAGGGAGGGATGGAGAGAGATGAATGGAGTGAAGGAGGGGTGGATGAGAGGGACGGGTTGAAGGAGGGGTGGATGGGATAGATGAATGGTAGGAGGGGTGGACGACGTGCACGGTGGAATGTCGAAAATGTTGAAGAAAGGCGAGCGAAGGAGAGGGAGACGTGGATGAGAGGGATGGAAGGAGGGAGGGAGGGATGGAGAGAGATGAATGGAAGGAGGGGTGGATGAGAGGGATGGAAGGAAGGAGGGAGGGATGGAGAGAGATGAATGGGAAGGAGGGGTGGAGAGGAAGGACGGGTTGAAGGAGGGGTGGAGGAGAGAGATGAATGGAAGCAGGGGTGGACGCCGTGCACGGTGGAATGTTGAAAATGTTGAAGAAAAGCGAGCGAAAGAGAGTGAGTCGAATGGAAGGAGGGAGGGAGGGTGGAGAGAGATGAATTGGGGGAGGGGTGGATGAGAGGGACGGGTTGAAGGAGGGGTGGATGGGAGAGATGAATGGAAGGAGGGGTGGAAGAGAGGGACGGGTTGAAGGAGGGGTGGAGGAGAGAGGCGAATTGAGGGAGGAATGGAGGAGAGAGAAGAATTGGGAGAGGAATGGAGAAGAGCGACGGGTTGAAGGAATGGAGAGGAGACGAATTGTTAGAGGAATGGAGAAGAGACGAATTGGGGGAGGAATGAAAACGAGACAAATAGAAGAAGTGAAAATGAGGAACAATAGAGGGAGGAATGAAAACGAGAGATGAAGCGAGGGAGAAGTCAAAACGAGAGATGAAGCGAGGGAGAAGTCAAAACGAGAGATGAAGCGAGGGAGAAGTCAAAACGAGAGATGAAGCGAGGGAGAAGTCAAAACGAGGGACGAACTGAAGGAAGAACGAAAACGACGGACGAATTGAGGGAGGAAAGAAACTGTTGGTAAATGATGGAAGAAAGAGAAATAGGGAATTAGAATAAAAAAAGGAATGATTGAAATGAAACGCACGAACAGAAATATTCAGGAAAAGTAAATAATGACGTCACTTTTCGCATTGTCGCGGAGGAAGAGAATAAGAAGAAAATAAGAGAAGGGAGAGAGACAGAGAGAAATAAAAAAAACAAGTAGAATGAGGGAATATTGAATAAAGAAGAAAAGTAGTAAATGAAGAGAGAGAAAGAGAGAGAGAGAGAAAGAGAGAAATAAAAAACAAGTGGAATGAGAGAATGTTGAATGAAGAAAATAAGTAAAGCAAGAGAGACAGAAAAAAAAACAATTAGAATGAGAGAATATTGAGTAAAGAAGAAAATTAGTAAATGAAGAGAGACAGAGAGAAATAAGAAAAACAAGTGGAATGAGAGAATATTTAATAAAGAAGAAAATAAGTAAAGGAAGAGAGAGAGAGAAAAAAAAAAGTGGAATGAGAGAATATTGAATAAAGAAACAATTGAGTAAAGGTAGAGAGACAAAGAAATACAAAAAAAAGTTGAATGAGGGAATATTGAATGAAGAAGAAAATAAACAAAGGAAGAGAGAGACATAAAAAGAACAACAAAAACGAGTGGAATGAGAGAATATTTGATAAATAAGAAAGTAAATAAAGGAAGAGGGAGAGAGAGAGAGAAATAATAATAAAAAAAACAAGTGGAATGAGAGAATATTGAATAAACTAGAAAGTAAATAAAGGAAGAGGGATAGAGAAATAATAATAAAAAAACAAGTGGAATGAGAGAATATTGAATAAAGATGAAAGTGTAAAGCAAGAGAGACAGAAAAAAAAACAAAAAAACAAGTGGAATGAAAGAATATTGAATAAACAAGAAAGTAAATAAAGGAAGAGAGAGAGAGAGAGAGAGAAATAATAATAAAAAAACAAGTGGAATGAGAGAATATTGAATAACGGAGTGACTTTCCGCTTTTCCGTCGCAAGAGCTTGGAATTCTGTACATAACACGATTTTTCTTTTTCTTTTTCTTTCTTTTTCTTTTTCTTTTTTTTTCTCTTTTTTTCTTAAGTTTCACCTGTGTATGATCTTGGTCACGTTTAGTCGTCGGGCGTATTTTGACGTTCTCTCTCTCTTGCTCTTGCTGCTCTTCGTTGTTATTGTCCTTTTTTGCCCTCCTCTCTTATTTCTTCACTTCTTCATTTCGTCGATTTTATTTCTTCTTTCTCTCTTTGTACCTGGATTTCCTTTTATTTCTACTCCTTTGCCTAATTCCATTCCCCCTTCTTATCCTCTCTTCTTCCTTCTCCTTTCTTCTTTTCCTCTCCTCCTCTTTCTTCCCTTTTTTCTTACTCCTTATTCTCCTCCTCCTTCTCCCCTCCCCTCCCTCCGCCCTTTCCTCCATTCCCTCCTCTCCACCCCTCCCTTCCTCCTCCTTCCCCCTCCCTCCTCCTTCCTCCCCTCCCTCCTCCCTCTTCCTCCCCTCCTTCCTCCCCTCCTTCCTCCTCCTCCTCCCTCCCTCTTCCCTCTTCCCTCTTTCCTCTTTCTACCTCCCTCTTCCCTCCTCCCCCCCTCTTTCCACCCCCCTCCCATCTCCCTTCCACCCTCCTCCCTCCCCCTTCCCTCCCCCTCCTTCCCCCTCCTCTCTCTCTCTTTTCCCACCTCTTTTTTTATTTTAATTTTTTTTCTTCGCATTCCTGTCTTCCCGCCGAAGACGGCGTCACAGATTTCAGCGCACGGATTCCCACGCCCTCGCAGCCCCGCAATCGTGTCGGGGAAAAGAAGGGGGAGGAGGGACAAGAAGAGACACCTTCCCCCCCACCCCCCCAACCCCATCCCCTCTGGTACTCCTCGACTCCCCTACTCTTACCCACTTTTACTCCTTGGATCACTTCCTCCCCCCCCCCCTAATTTTACTCCTTGAATCACCTTCCATTCTTACTCCTTGGATCCCCTCCTCCCTGTTATACCTCCTCCCTCCCCCTTTTACTCCTTGAATCACCTCCCCCTCTTACTCCTTGGATCCCTTCCCCCTGTGACTCCTTGAATCACCTCCCTCCCTTATTTCTTGAATCCCCTCCTCCCCCCACTTTTACTCCGTGTATCACCTCCCCTCCTCTTTTTCCTCCCCTCTTCCTTACTCCTCCTCCTCCTCTTGCTCGATCCTACCATAAAATCGATGTATTCTCTCCATTGTCTCTCTTTTCACTTTCGTTTGGTTTCTTTTCTTTTTCATTATCATTTTCATTTTCATTTCCTTTCCCTCCATTCCTTTCCATTCCTTTTCCTTTCCCTCCCATTCCTTTCTTTTCTTTTCTTTTCTTTTCCTCCTCCTCCTCCTCCTCCTCCTCCTCCACCTCCTCCTCCTCCTCCTCCTCCTCCTCCTCCTCCTCCTCCTCCTCCTTCTTCAGGCGTCATACATCCGAGAAACCCTGTTATGGTCAGGTCGCTCGTTGCCGTAGGAGGAAGGGAGGTAGAGAAGGGAGGGAGAGAAGGAGAGAGAGAATTAGGGAGGGAGAGAGGGAGGGAGGGAGGAGAGGGATGAGAAATGGAAAGGGAAAAATAAAAGATTGGGGTGATGTGAGAAGAGGAGCAGAGGCGGAGAAAGGAGAAGGGGAAGAGAGAAAAGGAAAGGAGAGGGAGAGGGGAAGAGAAAACGAGGCAGTTAGGGAGGGAGAAAGGGAGGGAAGGAGGGAGAAAGGGAGGGAAGGAGGGAGAAAGGGAGGGAAGGAGGGAGAAAGGGAGGGAAGGAGGGAGAAAGGGAAGGAAGGAGGGAGAAAGGGAGGGAAGGAGGGAGAAAGGGAGGGAAGGAGGGAGAAAGGGAGGGAAGGGAGGGAGAGAACGCATGTGTGAAGCCGACGTCGGTGTTGTCTATATTTGTGGTTGTCTTCTCATTTCTGGTTTGTGTTGTATATAGATACATCTATTTTCGCTCTTCGCTGGGAGGTTCGTGTCTCTGCTGCTCGTACACTCAGTTTATTTACTTTTTTTGGATTTGTTTACTTGTTTGTTGATGGTTGAATGTTGTTTAGTCTTTTTTGGATTTGTTTACTTGTTTGTTGATGTTTGAATGTTGTTTAGTCGGTATGGCGTCCTTTTGTTTTTGTTCTTCTCGTCTTTACTGTGTGTTTTGTTCAGAAGTGTTCACGATTTTGTTTTTGTCCTCTCGTCTTTACTGTGTCTTTTGTACAGAAATGTTCACGATTTTGTTTTTGTCCTCTCGTCCTTACTGTGTGTTTTGTTCAGAAATGTTCACGAGGTGTGTGTGTGTGCATTGCGTGTGTATCCGTGGCTGTTGTGTTTACGTGTGGTTTTCCTCGCTTTGCTGGGCTGTCTCTGTGCCTGTCTGCCTATGCAACACATGCAGATGCAATCCCCCCAGACCTTGTTTCAATGTTGGTCATGTTGTTGTTGTCATTGCAGCCGTGACGTGCGTCCTTAAGTGCCGGCGTTACACTTCTTCTCTCTCTCAAGGTACCGTTCTCTCCTCTCAGCCTTTTGCCCGCGCTTCTCTGCTCTCGCACTCCTCTCGCGGCCTCTGCTTTTAGTTCTTTTTCTCTTTTTGTTCTGCGCGCTTTCTTCCTTCGCTCCTCGTCTTCTTGTTGCTTTTTTAATTTGTTATTATTTTTGTTTGTGAGCTTTGCTTTTTGTTTTATTTTATTTATTTATTTTTACCTTGCGCGCCTTCTTTCATCGCTCGTATTATTAAAAATAAATAATAAATCTTCTTGCATAATTTCTCGCATGAATGTTTATCGCCGCTTCTAATGTCTTCCTTTGTTTAGCAGGAGTCCTTGGGTGTCTCCCTTTTGCGCTTCCATTAATTCTCCTCCTCCTTCCTTCCCTCCTTCGACTGGCACGCGTCCTTTGGGGTTTATTTGATAAACAGGGGATAACGAGGGAGTGTGATAATCTCTGCCGCTCTTTCTACGCTGTTCGTTTCTGTTGGTAATGCTTTCTGTGATCTTTCTGTTGCTGTTGGTAAAAAAAAAAAAAAAAAAATTGTAGTCTTTTTCTATTTCTTCGACTTTGTTCTCTCTCTTTTTGTTCTCTTTTCATAACTTTTATCATCTACTCTCCTCCTCCTATCCCCAGAAAGTCTTCCTTCTATTTCCTCCTCCTCCTCCTCCATTCGCTTCCTTCTTTTCCTCCTCCTCCCCCTTATTTGTTTCCTCCTCGTCCTCCATCCGCTTTCTTCTCCTCCGCCTTCTATTCTTCTTCCTCCTCCCGCTCCTATTCTTCCTCCCTCCTTCCTCCTCTTCTATCTCTTCCTCCTCTACTCCTTTATCTATTCTTTCTCCTCCACCTCATCTGTCTCTTCCTGCTGCTGCAGCTACTCCTCCGCTTCGTCCTCTATCTATTCTTCCTCCTCCTCCTCCTCATCTAAATTTTCATACTCCTCCTCCTTTATCTCCCTCCTCCTCCTCCCCCCTCCCCCCTCTCTTTATCTATATTTTCCTCCTTCTCCTCCCTCTTCTCATCACCATAATCATCATCCTTCTCTTCATGCTCCTGCTCGCATCCTCCTCCTCCTCGATCTCTTGCTCTTCTTCCTCAATCCTCCTTTTCCTCTGTCTCTCCTCGTCCACCTCTATTATCTATGCTTCTACCTCCTCTGTCTCCTCATCTGTCTTCTATCTCCTCTTCCCTCCTCCTCCAACTCTTCTTCCCTCCTCCTGTTCTTCCTTCTCCTCCTCCTCCAGCTCCAGTTCCAGCTCTTCTTCTTTTTCCTCCTCCTCCTCCTACTCCTTTGTGTATTATTATTATTCCTCCTCCTCGTCCTCCTCTATGTATTTTTCTTCCTCGTCCTCATCTATATATTCATCCTTTTCCTCTTCCTTTATTTCCTCCCTCCTGTTGCACGTCCTCCTCTTCCTCCGTCTCCTCCACCTCCTCCTCTACCTCCACCCTCCCCCTCTTCCTCATCCTCTACCTCCACCTCCTCCCTCTTCCTTCGCCTCCACCCTCCACCATCTCTATCACCACCTCCTCTTCCTCCACCCTCCTCCATCACCACCCCTTCCTCCACCTCCACCTCTTCTTCCTCCTCTTCCTCCACCACCACCTCTTCTTCCTCCTCTTCCTCCACCTCCACCTCCACCAGTTCTTCCTCCACCACCACCTCCACCTCCACCTCCACCTCCACCTCCTCTTCCTCCAGCATTAATCCTCCTGCAGTGAAGCCCCCGATCTGCCTGCAAGCTCAGCTTCGAAGCTTTCCTTTTTTATCGAGTGTGATATCGTGCATGCATTTCCTCCGATGCTAACGGTGCATGTATCTTATCATTTAAGTTGGTAATTAATCGGAGCGGGATTAATGATATTAAGGTATTCGCGTTTTGCACGGGACTAATCACTTTTTTTTTTTTTTTTTTTTTTTTGATGCAGGTAAGTAAGGTAAGTAATCAGAGTTTTGCGATGTTTTTTTTTTTTTTTTTTTTTTTTTTTTTTTTACTTGTGGGTGTTATCGTTATTTCCCTCTCCTTACCTTCTCTCGTTTCCTTTGTCTGTCTGTATGTATGTCTAATTCCCTTCCTATCTCCCCCTCTCTCACTCTCTCTTTCTGTCTGTCTGTCTGTCTGTCTGTCTGTCTCTCTCTCTCTCTCTCTCTCTCTCTCTCTCTCTCTCTCTCTCTCTCTCTCTCTTTCTTTCTCTCTCTCTCTCTTTCTTTCTTTCTTTCAGTCTCTCTCTCTTTCTTTCAGTCTCTCTCTCTATCTCTCTTTCTTCCAGTCTCTCTCTTTATCTTTCTGTCTCTCTCTCTCTCTCTCTCTCTCTCTATCTCTATCTCTATCTCTCTCTCTCTCTCTCTCTCTCTCTCTCTCTTTCTTTCTTTCTTTCTTTCTTTCTTTCTTTCAGTCTCTCTCAATCTCTCTCATTCTTTCAATCTCTCTCTCACTCTCAGTGTGGGGTATGGAGAGGGTTGACTGAGGTATCGAACGTGTTCGAGACAGGTGAAGGAGAACGCAGTAGGGTCGGGGCCGAGACGAGGAGAGAGGGAGGGGAGGGAGAGGAAGGAGGAGGGAGGGGAGAGGACAAAGGAGAGGGAGGAGGGAGAAGGAAGGAGGAGGGAAAAGGAGAGGGAGAAGGAGAAGAGAAGGAGAGGGAGAAGGAGAGCAGAGAGAGGGACAGGGACAGGGAGAGAGAAAGAGAGAGAAAGAGAGAGAGAGGGGAGCACAACGCCAAATAGCACCATATGATAAGTTCCGATAAGATGATAAGGCGATAAGGCGCAGGCCGCACGGCTGACTGGGTGACTTCTCTGCGCACTGATGGAATTAATAAATCGGATAAATCAAGGGAGAAGAGGGGGATAGAAGGATGGAGGGGAAGGGTGAGGAGGAGGAGGAAAAAAAGAAAATATTTGAGACGGAGAGAGAGGTTGGAGAATAAAGGTGAGGGAAGGAGTTTGAGAAGGTAAAGGGTGAGAATGGAAGGTATTGATAAGAAACGAAGGAGGAAAAGGAGTGAGAAATAGATGGAATGTATAGCGAAATTGGCTCGAAAGAGGGAGAAAGGTAGTAAGGAATAAATGGAGTGTATAGGGAAATTGGCCCAAAAGAGGGAGAAAGGTAGTAAGGAATAAATGGAATGCATAAGGAAATTGGCTGAAAAGAGGAGGAAGAAGGGTAGTAAGGAATAAATGGAATGCATAAGGAAATTGGCTGAAAAGAGGGAGAAAGGAAGTAAGGAATAACTGATGTATAGGGAAATTGGCTCAAAAGAGGGAGAAAGGTAGAAAGGAATAACTGATGTATAGGAAAATTGGCTGAAAAGAAGGAGAAAGGTAGAAAGGAATAAATGATATATAGGGAAATTGGCTGAAAAGAAGGAGAAGATGGAGATAGTGAGAGAGAGAAGAGAGATGCTGGAGAAACAGAAGGAGATAGATAGGATGAATAGGCATAGATACGAAGAAGGAGAAGGGAAGGCACCGATAAAACCGTCGGTGGAGAAAGAGAAGAGGAAGATACGCGAAGGGAAAGAGAGAGATGGAAGATGATAAACAGAGCAGATGGAAAACGACCGAAGGAAGAGGAGAAATAAGAGATAGATAGATAAAGAAGGGAGGAAATCAGAGAAAAGATAAATGAATCAAAATAAGAGTTGCTATTACACACAGGGGAAGATAATAGGCGGAGGGAGGGATAGAGATGGAGGATGGTAAACAGAGCAAATGGAGAAAGCCCGAATAAAGAGGAGAGAAATAAGAAATAGATAAATAAAGAAGGGGAAGACCAGAGAAAAGATAAATGACTCTTGAATCAAAATAAGAGTTGCTATTGAAGCGAGGGATAGAGATAGAGGATGATAAACAACGCAGATGGATAACGACCGAAGGAAGAAGAGAAAAATAAAAGATAAATAAATAATCAGAGAAATCAGAGAAAAAAAGATAAATGGACTCTTGAATCAAAATAAGAGTTGCTATTAAAGGGAGGGATAGAGATAGAGGATGATAAACAACGCAGATGGAGAAAGCCCGATGGAAGAGGGGAAATAGAGACCGATAAATAAAGAAGGGGGGGGGGGAAATCAGAAAAAAAAGATAAATGGACTCTTGAATCAAAATGAGAGTTGCTATTGAAGGGAGGGATAGAGATAGAGGATGATAAACAACGCAGATGGAGAAAGCCCGATGGAAGAGGAGAAATAGAGACCGATAAATAAAGAAGGGGGGGAAATCAGAGAAAAGATAAAGGGACTCTTGAATCAAAATGAGTTGCTATTGAAGGGAGGGATAGAGATAGAGGATGATAAACAACGCAGATGGAGAAAGCCCGATGGAAGAGGAGAAATAGAGACCGATAAATAAAGAAGGGGGGGGGGGAAATCAGAAAAAAAAGATAAATGGACTCTTGAATCAAAATAAGAGTTGCTATTGAAGGGAGGGATAGAGATGGAGGATGATAAACAACGCAGATGGAAAACGACCGTAGGAAGAGGAGAAATAAAAGATAAATAAATAATCAGAGAAATCAGAGAAAAGATAAATGGACTCTTGAATCAAAATGAGAGTTGCTATTAAGCGCCGATGACTTCATAATGTTGCGGGGGGCTTTATCTTATCAGCTGGGGCTCTGTGACGACCAAATGGCCCCGGGTCGTTCGAGTGGGGCCGGGGGTTGGGGGGGGGGGGGGGGTGGGGGGTGGAGGGTGGAGAGGGGGTGAGGGTGGAGGGTGGTTGGGAAGGGGGGGTCGTTCCATTCCTTTGTCGATGTCGTTTTGTCGTTTCGCGGGTGTGGGCTTCTCTTCTCTTTTTCTCTTTCTCTGTGTCTTTACTGCTGTCTTTTTTTTTCTACGTTTTTCTCTCTCTTTCTCTCTCTCTCTCTCTCTCTCTCTCTCTCTCTCTCTCTCTCTCTCTCTCTCTCTCTCTCTCTCTCTCTCTCTCTCTCTCTCTCTCTCTCTCTCTCTCTTTCTCTTTGATGCTCTCGTTTCTACTCTCTTTATTTTTTCTTTCTCTCTCTTTACTGCTTTCTTTTTACTCTCTTTATTTCTCTCTCTTTACTGTTTCTCTTTACTCCTCTATTTACTTCTACCCTTTTCTCTTTACTACTTCTCTTTTACTTCTGCTCTTTACTTCTCTCTTTGCTCCTCTCTTCTTCTCTTTACTTCTCTCTTTACTATTCTCCACTTCTCTTTGCTTTTCTTTTTAACCCTCTGTTGTTCTCTCTTTTCTTTTTCCCTTCTCCTTTCCCTTGTCTTCTCTCTCCGTGTTCGCTGATCCCTTTCTTCTCCCTATTCCGTTCCTTTGTCCCCTCACTGTCTTTTTCTTCCATTTTTCCTCATTCCCGTTTTCTTCCATTTTCCCCATTCCCATTTTCTTCCATTTTCCCTCATTCCCCTTTCTTCCATTTTCCTCATTCCTCTTTTCGTCCATTTTCCCATTCCCCCTTTCTTCCATTTTTCCCCATTCCCCTTTTCTTCCATTTTCCTCATTCATTTTCCATTTTCCCCATTCCCCTTTTCTTCCCTCTCCCTCCCTTTCTCCATCACGCCCCTTTTCGTTGTCCCTATTAGGTTCCTTTTCCCCCTCTTTCCCTCTGTCCTTCCATTTCCCTCTGCCCTCATACCTCCTTCCCTAAGCCTCCCCCTCTCTCTCTCTCTCTCTCTCTCTCTCTCTCTCTCTCTCTCTCTCTCTCTCTGTCTGTCTCTCTCTCTCTCTCTCTCTCTCTCTCTCCCTCTATCCTTCCCTCAGCCTCCCTTTCCCCTCACTCCTTAAAACACTTTTCCCTCACCTCTTCCCTTTATCTCTCTCTCCCACATCCCCCTTCTCTTCCCTTCTCTCCCTCATCCTATGCCCTTTCCTTTTCCTTTCCCCTCGTTCCCTATTCGTCCCATACCCCTTCCCCTCTTTCTCTCTTTCCCTCTTTTCCCTTATTCCCCTTCCCTGTACTCCCTCTCCCCTCAACTCCCCTCTCCTTCCCTTTACCTTCTTCCCTCTCATATCCTCCCCATCTCCCCTCTCCCTTCTTCCCCTCCCCTTTCCCTTCTCCCCCTTATCCCTACTTCATATCTCCCTTCCCCTTCTCCTCCTCATCCTTCGCGTCTCCCCTCATCCCCTCCTTCATCGAACCCCTCCCTCTTCCTCCTTCTC
>NC_091554.1:45780709-45803209 GCF_042767895.1 Penaeus vannamei | reverse complement strand
TTGACTAACATTGCAAAATAGCAAACTTACTAAAGCCTTTCCTGGTTCCTCACAGTTCGGCATACGACAGAGACCGGATGTCGCCCTATAGATCAGATCACCGTGGCCATTCCACGGCCAGCAATGGTTATTCATCAGGTGAGTTCTGGTGTAAGAGGATAAGGGTAGGACTATAAAAATTATGATATAAAGTTGAGCAATAGAGCCAACTTTATAGCCTGCAGAATGTATTTACAAGATTGTACAGGAATGTGTTTTATGGGTTTATATGGGCAGAAAAAAACTTTCAAGTATGGAATTGTGGATAAGGTTAAGAAGATGCTGTATATATGTTCATGTTGGCAACATGAAAAGAATTTTGTGCAAGGGTGTAGGATCAATTGACGAACAGCCTTCACAGGTTAATATAGTGTAAATTTAAAGTTTGGAAATATTTATTTGACTATATGTGCTGATCAGTCTTACCCCCTTCCAGATAATGGATCCGTCGGGAGTGCCGAAGATGGTCCGACCTACGTTCTTGAGCACCTGGCCACCTTCAGAGTGTCGCCAGAATCAGACCTCGTGTATCCCGCAGATGGGATGCGACGTCTTCTACACATGGAGAAAACCTCAGGAATCTGGACACAAAAGATGATGTTGCGGCTAGACAAGAAATGGGTTTGCATACAGTCACACGAAAATGGGGTGAGTTTCTGATACGTACATTTTTTCCCCACGTTTGAGAAAGCTATCAGTATGTCTGCTGTATGTACCCTTTATCTGTATTATGTCTTTAATGTGTTCAATATGGATGAATTCTTGTGTTATATGAGTGATTTTGATGTATGAAAATAAGGATGAGATAGATGCTGTGAAATGTAATATCTTCAGAATAGCCCAATATTCAGTATAAGATATTTATAATACCAAAAAAAGCACAAAAATTCAGTGATATGATGTTCCATGAGAAATTATGGACATAATCAAGTGAGAGCAAATTAATCCTTTAAAGTAAAGATTCAAATCATTGAACTTTTTTACTCGGTGTAAGAGTACAATCATGAATAGATTTTCCAGTGGAATTGTAGCTGTATTCAGTTATTTTTATTGAGATGAAGATGCACTCGTCTGGTTAGTTATGGTTGATGAGAGGTGGACAGGTTGGTAATGATAACTATTTGATAAAAATGGGTTGGTGATGATAATTATTATGATTATGTTAATCAGATATGTTACAGGCAGTCATAACCAACTTGGATCTTTTCTTTCCTTAAAAAATGAAGTAGAGCATAGAATGCCAATGTCCGTAAACCGCTGTACATTGCTATGATATTCTATTTTTGTCAAACGCTAATCGTTTACTTGTGATGTTACCTAGACAGTAGCATTAGTCACAGGTGGACTATTCTGTAAATTATCAAAGAATTGGATGTTCCTCTGACCTTTTGTTTTGTACGCAGGTGATGATAAGATAACATATTTTGGTTATCATGGAGACAAACATAATGGCATGAAATACCTAGTGAATGATACAGCTGGAGTATTATCATTAGAACTAAAAATTTCTTCTTACACATCATGCAAAATACTGATATTTTATTCTCAGTGTTGATATACATTTATCATTTTTTTCCCCATGAGAAATATGTTCTAGATGTATCTTGATCTTATCTTAAAGAATGATAAGAGATAAATCTGAAACGTTTTACGAATCGCAGTTGGAGTTCTGCTTGATATCACTCAGTCAGAGAATACAAGCTGCTTTTACTGTCTTGGATGTTAATTAAAATCAAAAATTTTCTGCATTTTATTTCTTACACGTACATTCATCAGCATTCATGAGTGGGCAGAGTTTATGAATGGAAAATAGCTCTTTTTTGATAATGTTTATGACTTTTCATGTCATCTTGTATACAGACTTATTCCATTGAGTTGATAAGATAAAAAAATAAAATTCAATTTATTAAGGAAATTAATCTCTCTTATAAAATACCAGGAAATAGAATACTACTATTCAGTAATGTACAGTTGATTTAGTTTCTATTATAGTTGTATTAATGAATTTGCCAGCAAATAGCCCGAAAGAATTTGCATATATGATTGAGATTGTCTTTATTTCTACTTTAACATTGTTATCACAGTATTTGTATTCCACTTTATGTATGATTTTAGGTTATAGGTATGACTATGCAATCTTTTCAACACGGTTATTGCGAGGTACTTCATTTGGTTTTAGCAGAGATTCTATCTGTTCAAATCCAGCTTGTTAAATAAGTGTTGTGTCTGCTTTGTTACACATAATCGTTTGATTATGGTGTGAGGTATTAGTGCATAATTCTATATGAATAATGATAGTTTTATGAACCCATGAATATTCCTCTAGGTAACAGTTGGACATTCATATAACCATTACGGTTCGTGCTTCATTCAAGTAATTCAAGGGGCACTATTTCAAATTTCCTTGAGGTACCAAATATTCAGCTGAAATTACCTACTGCAACACAGTACTTCAACAAAATAGGCTTCCATCAGTGCTATTACTGTAGCTTGAAAGTTCAGTTTGCTCATGTATCTGTTGAAAATTCTATGATTTTGTAAAACCTAGAAGATGTAAATATTCACGTAAATGCCTTGCATGTCTTGGGTAAGTCGTCTGAGACTTGTGTGAAAATTATGCAACATAAGAAGCTAATGGAAGCAGGTCTATGAGATATTATCTATTGAGATGATAGTAAAATAGAAGAGCTGGACGCTCAGCCAAATTTGGATAAACTACGAGTAATCACAAATCTTACTTTTGTTTTGCCACTTTATACAAATGTGAGTGGACAGAAATAATGCTTTCTACTTTGCACTGTATTTGGTTAGCTCACTTAGGGTCCCCTTCGGAAAGCTCAGGCCAGCAAGCACCCCAAGCTGTTCCCTCCAAAATTCCATCCTGGATTATTTTTGAATGTTTGTTATCTCTACTTTCATTGTCCATTTTCTTATCAGTTATGTCTTCAATAGTCTTCCTTTATGCCATCCCTGCTCTGGAAATTTACTCATTGCCTTGCTCCTTTGCTTCAGGACACGGTGGAAAAGTTCCCGATGGAGTTGATAAGGGAGCCAACAGCATTTACAAGTGAAGACCCAAAAGAGCTGTACAACAACATTTTCATTTTCATTGTGGCGGAGGATCCGAAGCGTAATTACCAGAACCCAACAGAAATGCACATTTTCCAGGTACGTAGAGGTATTGTGAAGATAAGTAATATTAGTGTCAAGGTCTATACTTTTAACCTCCAAGCTGCAAACATACTAGGTTTTTATTATTGTTAGTGCAAAGTGAACAATGATTTGCAGGGATGTTGAGAGGAATTTTAACATAAGGATACAATTCTTTCAAACCTCCTTCCCTTTTCTGTTAAAAATCTTATTTTTATCCAATATGAGTTTATTGCATGAGCAGTAAGGCTAAAACTGTATGGAAGATTATAAGAAATTTATAAGCTCAAAGATTTGGAAGAAATTGCCAGCCCTTTTCACTAGTGCCTGGATAAGATGCACCTTTGCACTCCCTCATATGTCTTGGTGATTTTCCATGGAGTTTAATATGAGAATAGGCTGTTTTATGTTGACACAAGAATTTGTAAATTATCAGCTTGGAAAAAAATTGTCCATTCCATATAATTTGAAGGCAGTGCTATTTACCACATTTATGAAAAGTGTTATAAACTGGCATGCTTTTTTTTGTGTGCCTTTTCATTATCAGTGAGACATATGTTGTGTCCACTACTATATCCATTACTATTTGGCCATTTTTCACAAGCTATACTTGGGATATCACCCCAATACCCCCACTCCCCTTGTACGCAATTCTCTCCCTTTGTCTGTCTCTTGAAAATCCTTTAAATAGGATATGAATCCCTTCAGTGACTTTGTACAAATACTTATGCCATTAAAATTTTGGCATTGTTTTCTTTTGATAAAATTTCACATAATTGAGGAGAGGGCAGATAGAAGATATCTAAAACTTAGTGTAAAGTTTTTCACATCCAGATGTAAGGTTTAGTGATATGGGGGTTATTATTATAGACCACAGTTTGTAATGATAGAGAGATGAAATTTTAACATCATGTTTAGTGTTATGCCCATTCTACATATCTTTCATGGATGCAGTCTGTGAAAAAACTCCTGTACTTGAAATAATCAAGTAACCAGTCATTTATGATACACTTTTTTGTATGTAATAGATATGACATCAATTGCTTAGTGGAGAATGTTTGTAGAAAGATATTCAGAAAATAACTGCATTCACAGTTCAAGGAATAATGTAAATACATCAGTGTGAATTATACTGTCTCGGACATGCAATGATTGAGAAGTACCGAAAAATAAGTCCTGATTCCAAGGTCTCTTTCAATCTCCCCCTGACTTCCCCTTTCCCTCTTTTTTTACATTTTCTGTTCCCTCTTTCTGATTCTCTCTTTTGCCTGCGTAGATTTACACAAGACGCCTGGTTGATCATGGTGTCTGTAAAATATATAATTTAGTATTAGATGTCTTATGTATTATGATGTTTTCTTATATTTAGATTACAATCAATATGTCCATGAATATTTAACTTTTTTCCATAATATGATACTACAAACTGACATGAATAGTAGAGAGTGGCAACATTTTGTCAAGGCGAGAGAGAGAACTTTTATCACTGTACCTTTAAAACAATTAATAGACGTTGTAGTACAAGGACTACTATTTGAAAATTTACGGTTATATGATATGATATATATATTGTATGCTAGGATGAATTATTGAGGCAGATCACTGAGAATGTAATTGGTTAGAGGAGTTGAAATATTTTGAAAGGATTTCTCTATATAGAAAAATTTCTTAAATGTTACAAGATTCAATTCTTTCCGGTTGAATGAATCTTCTCAGAAGATTTCCTCTTATCCAATTATTGGGATGTGGGTGTGGTTTTGGATGTGGGTGTGGGTGTGGCTGTGTATTATATATATTTATTTTAATCTACTTTATTAGATTGTATTTTTTTTGTATTTTATAGCTTTGTTTCCTATTATTTCATAGTTTTTGAAGGTAGAATTGAAAAATGTTTCCTTATGAACTTGTTTTTAAGAATTTTTGTATGCGGTTATTTGAAAACCTCTTTCTTTGTTCACATTCACAAACAGTTTGATTAAAAAAAAAATTCTTTGGATAGAAAGCTTAAACTAATCACCCCTTGATTTCTGTCACAGTGCTTACGAATTAGCGCCAAAGATGTGGTAGAAGACATGAAACTTTTCATGTCTGGCAAGGGAGTGCCTGGACGAGGGGGAGCAGCCAGAGCCAAGCGTGGAGAGCACATCCCACCTCCCCCTCAGGAACCAGCGCCCGAACCTCCACTGGGAATGAATGGATATCGAGGAGATTTCTGTAAGTACACTGTTATGGCTCTCAAAAGTTTCGTATTGTAGAGAAAAGGTACACGTGATATGGTCATTATGATTTAACCAACCGAGAAAAGTGCTCTTCCTTTTTTGAATGTCTTTTAAATGTGTTTACCATTGGGGATTCATTTCTTTACACTTTTGGTTATTTTATTTCCTTTGCGTTTGATTGTTGTGAGTTACTCTTACATGGAAAGACATGTGGCAAGCTGATGACTGATTGCAAGTTAACAACTTACTTGAGTACGATAACTTGAAATACAGCAATGTTATTCAGACATGTTGCATTCAGCCAGTTATAACCAGATTCTCAAGTGCATATTTGCCTTGATAAGAGACTCTTGAGAGTATTGGTGGGTATTTACTTTGTATCTATAACCTCTGCTGTCCCTTTAGAGCTTTTATATTGCATATTATATCTATTCCTGAAATGATATGCAGAATATATGGAAAGGTTTTTCAATGGAAAAATTTCTTTGCTAGTTGAAAATATGCATTTAACTGTAAATAAGTGTGAGAAGGAAAATTGTAAAAAAGTATGAGAAGGAAATGATATTGGGGGCTGCTGTGATGCAGCAGTAACAAAATCGGCTAGGGACCAGGAGGGTCTTGAAGTAAGGTCTGCTCATAGTCTGAAATGGGGAGGAGCATCTACTTGGGATTATGGTTCCTACATACCAAACAAAAGTCCTTTGAAAAGAGGCACTGCTGTAGCCCTTTTGACACAGAACTGGGTCATCAGTAATATTTGTGACAGATGAGTGTGCAGTTACTTCATGGAATAATAAAGCAAATTGTGTATTAATGGAAGAGTGGATAAAGGGGTAAAGCTATTTGTGTAATAGAAATATTAAATATGTTGGCCAGAGTTTCTTACTGTTACAACAGTTGTAAAGGTTGAAGAAAACGTAAGATTATATGCTAAACTTGTCCCAGTTTTGGATAAGTGATGGAGTTTTATTTTCACCATCCTCCTCCATCGTCTTTCCATACCTTCCTCTCTCTCTCTCTCTGATCTCATGCCTCTCCCTCTCATTCTTTATATTCCTGTCTTTGTGCCTCACTGTTTCTTTCTCACTGATCCTGACCCTCTCCGGCTCCCTCTCTCTCTTCCTCCCTCTCCCCTTGTCTGCTTCCCCTTCACCTTCCCTCTCCATCCTCTTACTCCTCCCCCTCTCTTCCAATCACACACACACACACACACACTCACACACACACACACTCACTCACTCACTCACTCACTCACTCACTCACTCACTCACGCACTCACTCACTCACTCACGCACTCACTCACCCTCACTCACTCACTCTCTCACTCTCTCACTCTCTCTCTCTCTCTCTCTCTCTCTCTCTCTCTCTCTCTCTCACTCTCTCTCTCTCTCTCTCTCTCTCTCTCTCTCTCTCTCTCTCTCTCTCTCTCTCTCTCTCTCTCTCTCTCTCTCTCTCTCTCTCTCTCTCTCTCTCTCTCTCCCCCTCCCTACCACTCCCTCTCCCTCTCCCTCTCCCACTCGAACTCCCACTCCCACTCCCACTCCCACTCCCTCTCCCTCTCCCTCTCTCCCTCTCTCCCTCTCCCTCTCCCTCTCCCACTCCCTCTCACACTCCCTCTCTCTCTCTCTCTCTCTCTCTCTTTCTCTTTCCCTCCCTCCCTCCGTCCCTCCCTCCCTCCCTCCTCCCTCCCTCTCCCTCCCTCCCTCCCTCCCTCTCTCCCACTCCCTCTCCCTCTCCCCACTCCCCACTCCCTCTCCCACTCCCTCTCCCTCCCACTCCCTCCCTCTTCCTCTCCCTCTCCTCTCCCTCTCCCTCTTCCTCTTCGTTTCCCTCTCCCTCTCCCACTCCCTCCCTACCTCTTCCTCTCCCTCTCCCTCCCTCCCTCCCTTCCTCCCTCCCTCCCTCTCTCCCACTCCCTCTCCCTCTCCCTCTCCCACTCGAACTCCCACTCCCACTCCCTCTCCCCACTCCCTCCCTCTCCCACTCCCACTCCCACTCCCACTCCCACTCCCTCTCCCTCTCCCTCTCCCTCTCCCTCTCCCTCTCCCTCTCCCTCTCCCACTCCCTCTCCCTCTCCCTCTCCCTCTCCCTCTCCCTCTCCCTTCAGATTATCTCATTCCCGCGTGGTTACCCAACAGACACGCTCGACCACACTCTTCCACCACACGCCTGATTGATGACGTCTTGATCACGCATCGAGCAGGCGAGGAGGAGAGGGGGAGGTGCGGAGAGGGATAAAGGGAAGGGTGGAATGAGGGGGAAGAGAGCGAGAGGCGGAGAGAGGGAGAAGAGGGCGAGAGGTAGAGAGAGGGGGAAGAGGGTGGTAGAGAGTGGGAGGAAGAGGGCGAGAGGCAGAGAGAGGAGAAGAGGGTGAGAGGCAGAGAAGAGGAGAAGAGGGTGAGGGGAGAGAAGGGGAAGGCGAGAGGCGGAGAGAGGGAGAAGAGAGCGAGAGGCAGAGAGTGGGGGAAGAGAGCGAGAGGTAGAGAGTGGGAGAAGAGGAGTGAGGAAGAGAGAGGGAGAAGAGGGCGAGAGGCAGAGAGAGGGCGAGAGGCAGAGAGAGGGGGAAGAGGGCGAGAGGTAGAGAGAGGGAGAGGAGGGTGAGAGGTAGAGAGAGAGAAGAGAGCGAGAGGAGCAGAGAAGAGGGACAAAAAGGAGAAAAGAGGAAGAGGGAAAGATTGAGGGGCGGAAGGACAAGGGGATTGAAGAAAGGGCCGGAGGGACAGGAAGAGGGAGAAAGAGAGAAATAGAGAGACAAGACGAGAGTGAAGAGGGAGAAGGCGAGGAGGGAGAAAGAAAAAAGCGAAGGAGCGAGCAATAGGGAAGAGAGAACTAGACGAGAAAATACAAAACAAGAGAATTGAGAAAAAAAGAGAAACAGAGATTTAACAAAAAAAAAGAAGAAAAGAAAGAAAGAAAGAAAAACGAACATGGCGGTTCCAGGCACGAGGGCGAGGAGGCAGGTTGTGAACTCGCCTCCTTGGTGTGCGGGGGGGGGGTGCGGACACTTTGCACTCTCCTGGGAAATTACTTTTGCGGTCGTTGAGTGTGTGAGTGTGTGTGTGGGGGAGGGGGAGGGAGAAGGGGAGGGGAGGAGGGTACTTCTAGTTTTTTATTCCTTTTTTTTTCTTCTTTTATTCCGTTTTTTTTTTGTTTATTGTTTTTCGTGTATCTAGTTTTTTATTCCTTTTTTATTCTTTAATTCCGTTTTTTTGTTTATTGTTATTCGTGTATCTCTTTCTTTGATTCTCGTTTTGGTTGTTCTTTTATTATGTGATGATTCATTTAATGTGTAATAATGTTATAAGTAATGATTCTCAGTTGTTATTTTTTCTATTTCTATGCTTACTATAATTACTCATGACTATTATTGTTAAAACAATTATTACTATATTGTTATTATTGCTATTATTATTATTTTGATGATTATTGTTTTTTATTTTTACTGTTATTGTTATTACTAATACTATTATTATCATAATCATTATTATTGTTAGTTTTATTGTTATTATTATTACTGTTATAATTATTATTATTATTAGTAGTAGTAGTAGTAGTCGTAGTAGTAGTATCATTACTATTGTTATTATTGTTATTAATATTATTATTTTTATTATTATTATTATTATTATTATTATTATTATTATTATTATTATTATTATTATTATCATTATTATTATTACAATCATTATTATTATTATCATCATTATTATTATTATCATCATTATTATTATTATCATCATTATTATTGTTGTTATTATTATTGTTATTATTGTTATTATTATTGTTTTCTTTATTTAATTATTATTATCATTATTATTATTATTATTATTATTATTGTTATTATTTTCTTTATTTTATTATTATTATTATCATTATCATTATTATTGTTTTCTTCATTTTATTATTTTGGTTGTTATTATTATTACTAATGTTTTATCATTGCTTTAATGTTAAATCTTATCACTTATTATTATTATTATTGTTATTATTATTAGTAGTAGTAGTATTGTTATTATGATCATTATTAATTTTGTTTCCTGGCTCATTCCCATTATTATTATTGTTTTAGATGTCGTCATTAAAGTTATTATTGTTGCTTTAGTCATGTGTATGTCGAGTTCACTGATTCCATTATTATCAGTAGCTTTAGTGATATTATCAGTAGCGTTCCTGTTGCATTATCAATTTTCTTATTTACTCCATTCTTCAACAAGCTTTCGCTCACCCGTCGGAACATGAGGCAGCGAAAAAAACTTTGATTGGATTTATTTAAAACGGGCGATCGCGAACTTAAGACAACATAGGGGTGTGGCCCATGTTGGAGCACGGGTAGAAATACGTCACGCACACACCACAGTCATTTGCTTTTACGACTGACACGTTCACTGCTTGAGACATGCACGGCGAGCGATTGTAGAGAGAGGCCCTTCCTGGCTTCCTGGTATGCTTTTAATTCGCGCACAGGCGGAGAGGCACACATACACGCCCATGCTTGTAAGGGTCGTGAGTGAATGGGAGGTGTGGGTGTTGGATGGTGGTTGCCTGCCTCGGGTGTCGCTTTGTCCGTTTTGGGCGCTTGTGTGTTTTGGTTTTGGTTCTGGATTTGCTTTGCTGAGCTTTTTTCTTTCTTTTATTTCCTTTCTTGCATTTCTTCTGTTTGTTTGTTTTTCTTTCCTTTTCTTTTTTCTTTCTTTGATATTTTTTTTCTCTCATTCCCTTTTCTCTCTCTCTCTCTCTCTCTCTCTCTCTCTCTCTCTCTCTCTCTCTCTCTCTCTCTCTCTCTCTCTCTCTCTCTCTCTCTCTCTCTCTCTCTCTCTCTCTCTCTCGGTCTCTCCCTCTCTCTCTCTCCCTCTCCCTCTCTCTTTCCTCCTCCTTTTCCCTCTCCATCTTTCTCCCTCTTCCCTCTCCATCTTCCTCCCTCTTCCCTCTCCCTCTTCATCTTCCTCCCTCTCCCTCCCCGCCCCTCCCCCTCCCCCTCCCCCTCCCCTCCTCCTCCCCCTCCTCCATCCCCCTCCTCCATCCCCCTCCCCCTCCTCCATCCCCCTCCCCCTCCTCCATCCCCCTCCCTTTTTCTGTACATGTTAACAAAAGATAATTGACATTGCAAACCATATCCACACGTTTCCTATTCTGAGTCAAAGCCAGGCCATCGAAACAGGCCAATGGAACAGACCGGGAACGCGATTAACGAATTTTGGTCCGTAGACAGTCCGTCCTTAAGGGTGTTAATAGTTAGCAGTACTTTTGGATTGTCAATTCGCTGAAAAAATACAATAGGAGCGTTTGTCTTCTGGAATTAGACTGTAGACTTGTGCACGAATTTCGACTGTAGACTTGTGCACGTGTTTGCATGGTATTATTATACGCTGTTGTTTAGTATCTTTATGGATATCAGCAGTTTTTAAGTCAAATGTATGTTATTTGTTGTAGTTAAGTGTATAATATATTGGTGTTACGCTTTTTACTGTGGGAATATTCACTAATATTTTCAACAAGGAACTGTCTGTCTTATATAACGATAGTATCATCTGTGTCTATGCTTCTTTGTTTACGTTTTCCTTTCCTGTTTTTGTTCGTGGGTTTAACGCCATACTTTCCCGTGAATTCTGTTTTCCTAACCTTCATTTCCTTGGCTTCTGTGTGTGTATTTGTGTATTTGTGTACGAGTGCGTGCGTGTAAATTGCGTGTATTTGCGTATGCGTGTGCATGTGTGTATTTGTGTGTTTGTGTATGAGTACATGTGTGTGTGCGTACGTGCGTGTGTATGTTTGCGTGTGTGCGTACGTGCGTGTGTATGTTTGTGTGTGTGTGCGTGCGTGTGTATGTGTGTATTTGTGTGTTTGTGTGTGCGTACGTGCGTGTGTATGTTTGTTTGTGCGTGCGTGCGTGCGTGCGTGTGTATATATTCGTGTGTGCGTACGTGCGTGTGTATGTTTGTGTGTGCGTGCGTGCGTGTGTATGTGTGTATTTGTGTGTGCGTACGTGCGTGTGTATGTTTGTGTGTGCGTACGTGCGTGTGTATGTTTGTGTGTGTGTGCGTGCGTGCGTGTGTATGTTTGTGTGTGCGTGCGTGCGTGTGTATATATTTGTGTGTGCGTACGTGCGTGTGTATGTTTGTGTGTGTATATATATTCGTGTGTGCGTGCGTGCGTGCGTGCGTGCCGTAGTCATCGCGCAGGAATTCGGCCAAGCGGGAGCGAGTCTGTCGGGCGACCCTGATTCTCGGCGGGAAATGCCGTGACTGCACGAGCGAGCGGACCGAGGAGCGAAGGAGAGGGACGCACGCGAGACCTTTGGCGCGCAAGACGACAGGCTTTTTTTTTTTTTTATTCTTGGCAAGGGGGCGAAGGTGGGGGGGTGGCGTGGCGTTTTGGGGATTCTTTTATTGTTTATGATAAGTTATTTTATTGTTATTATTATTGTTATTATTATTGTTATTATTTTTGTTATTATTATTATTATTATTATTATTATTATTATTATTATTATTATTATTATTATTATTAATGATATATTGATAGTAATAATGATAATGATAATTATTATTGTTATTATTAGTATTATTATTGTTATTATTATTATTATTATTATTATTATTATTATTATTATTTATTACTATGTTATTGTTATTACTATTATCACTATTACTATTATTATTATTATTATTGTTGTTGTTGTTGTTGTTGCTGTTGTTGTTGTTATTATTATTATTTCCTGTTTGTGTCCAGTCTTGGGTGATTTTTGATGGATAATTTTAAAGTTTGTTATTTACTCGATTATATTTAAAATCGTGGATTGGGAAATAGATTAGTTGAAGTTCAAGTTCAAGCAGAACTAAAGAAAGTCGGTGCGAACGTGAATCAACAAATAGATAAAGGAGTAAGTGGTCTTAAAATATAAATTTGAAGAAAAAAAACGAAAGAAAACAAAGAGAAACGGGAAAAAAATCAGTGAGATTAAACTAAAGACTAAAAAAAACGAAAAAAAAAACATGCGAAATTATTCATAAGAAACCCCCTCCTCCACCCCCTCTCCCTCCCTCTCCCTCCCCCACCCCCTCTCCCTCCTCCTCCCTCCCCCACCCCCTCTCCCTCCTCCTCCCCTTCCTCTCCCTTAGACTAACGGGAAAACAGGTGTAACGGCGCGCAGGTGCAGAGATGGGCGTTGTAGATTTTGTGGGCGCGTATCTCCCTCTCTCCTTCCCTCCTTCCCTCCTTCTCTCTCTCTCTCTCTCTCACTCTCTCTCTCTCTCTCTCTCTCTCTCTCTCTCTCTCTCTCTGTCTCTCTCTCATACTCTCTCTCTCTGTCTCTCTCTATCACATTCTCTCTCTCTCTCTCTCTTTCTCTCTTTCTCTCTTTCTCTCTTTCTCTCTCTCTCTCTCTCTCTCTCTCTCTCTCTCTCTCTCTCTCTCTCTCTCTCTCTCTCTCTCTCTCTCTCTCTCTCTCTCTCTCTCTCTCTCTCTCTCTCTTCTCTTTCTTTCTCTCTCTCTCTGTCTCTTCTCTCTCTCTCTCTCTCTCTCTCTCTCTCTCTCTCTCTCTCTCTCTCTCTCTCTCTCTCTCTCTCTCTCTCTCTCTCTCTCTCTCTCTCGGACAGGTGCGCGGCCGGATGTCTCGAGCCACCGAAACCTAGGCAGGAAGTCGGTGGGGGAGAGGGAGGGGAAGGAAGGGGAGGAAGGACAGGGAGAGGGAAAGGAGAGAGGGGGCGAGAGGGAGAGAGAGAGGAAGGATAGGGAGAGGGGAGGGAGGAGGGGAGAAGAGGAGAGAGAGGGGAGGAAAGGAGGAGGAGGGAGAGGAGGGGAGGGAGGAGAGGAGATGAGGAGATGGAGAGGGAGGAGGAGAGGTTGAGGAGAGGGGAGAGAGGGAGGAGAGGGAGGGAGGAGGGAAGAGAGGGAAGGGGAAGGTTGGAGGGAGGAGGGGAGAGAGGGAAGGGGAGGAGGGAGGAAAGGAGGAAAGAAGGAAGAGGAGGGGAGGAGGGACGAAGGGAGGGTTGGAGGGAGGAGGGGAAGAAGGAAGGAAGGAAGGAAGTAAGGGAGGAAGAGACGTAGGGAGGGAGGGAGGGAAAAAAGGAAGAAGGAAGGACGTTTCCGTGATTCCCTCCGTCTCGTCCCTTCGTCCTCTCCGTTCGTTTTTGTTCAACCGTCGCTTCTCTCCTCGTTTATTGTCGTTTTTTTGTTTGTTTGTTTTTTGCATCCTGATTATCCTCCCCTTCCTCATTTTGCTTCCGTTCCTTAAACATTTTCCCTCGCCGCTTCCCCTTCGTCTTGCGCCTCGTCTTACACCTCGTCTTACACCTTGTAATTTTTCCTCTCCTATCTCCTTCTCTTCCATTTTCGCTCTCCCCTTCCCGTCTGTTTTCGCTCTCCCCTCCCCTTCGCCCCTTGGCCCCTCCCCCTTCGCCCCTTGGCCCCTCCCCCTTCTCTCCGCCCCCCTTTTCCTTACCTCGCCTTCACCCCTCCCCTCCTCCCTTACCTTCCGCGGTGGCCTCTTCCCTTCCCCCCTCCTCCCACTTTCCTCTTTCCTCCTTCCTTCTTCCTTCCTGCTTCCTTACTGCTTCCTGAGGGAGAGAGAGAGGGAGAGAGAACGTGCGTAAAGGGAGGGGGAGAGGGATTAAGGGAGGGAGAGGGGAGGAGGAACGCGGTAGAGGGAGGGAGGGAGGGAGAGGGAGAGAGACGAGGTAGGGGGCGGGAGGGAGGGAGGGAGGGAGAGAGAGAGAGAGAGAGAGAGAGAGAGAGAGAGAGAGAGAGAGAGAGAGGGAGAGGGAGAGCGAACGGGTTAGAGGGAGGAGGGGGTGTGGGTGGGAGAGAGGGAGAGGGAAGTAGGGAGAGGTAGAGAGACCGAGGTAGGGTGAGGGAGGGAGGGAAGGAGGGAGAGGGAGAGCGAACGGATTAGAGGGAGGGGAGGAGGTGGGAGGGAGGGCGTGAGGGCGTGGAGTCTCGTTGGCATCCAGTGTAATCCGGGCCTCAGGACAGTTCACACCCGGCGAGCGAGCGGGCGAGTGGGCGGCCAGGCGAGCGACGGCGTGTGTGCGTGTGCGTGTGCGTGTGTGGGCGTTCGGCGTTCGTGGATACCGGGCGGGCGTTCTTTGTGGGCTTTCGTGGGCTTGTTGTTTTTTTGTGTTTCGTTTGTGTTTGTTTATTTTTTTCTTTCTTTTTTGTGTGTTTCATTTGTTTTTTTCTTGTGTTTGTGTATTTTTCTTTCTTTTTGGGTTATTTTTTTTTCATTTGTGTGTGAATATTTTGTATTTTTCTTTCTTTTGGGGTTTCATATTTTTTTTTTTTGTGGTTGAATATTTTTTTTCCTTTTATTTCTTTGATTTTTTCTTTGTGTCATTCATTTGTTTTTGTTTATTTATTTATTTTTGTGTGTATCAGTGACCTGAAGATCTTTTCCTTGTGTGATCCGCATCGGGAATTTAAGGGAAAAAAAGAGACTTTTGGATTTTGGTGAATAAGTGTCGCGTCTTGATAAACGTGTGGAGAAGAAAAAGGAAAAAGGAAAAAAAAAGGTTGAAAGACCAGGAAATAATTGAAATTTAAAGACAAAAAAATGGGGGAATAAATGTTGACGAGTTTGCTCTGCTTGCTCGGAGGGGGGTGAGGGGGGAGGAGGAGGGGGTGAGGGGAGGGGGAGGGAGTGAAGGGGGAGAGGGGGTGAGGGGTGAGGGGTGAAGGGGTGAGGGTGAGGGGGTGAAGGGGGTTAGGGGTGAGGGAGGGAGTGAGGGTGAAGGGGTGAGGGGAGGGGGTGAAGGGGTGTGGGGGGATTGCAACCTTGGCCTTCGAGGGGTGCAAGATGCGGGGTGGGGAGGTTGCAAGGGAGGAGGTGGAGGAGGAGGTGCGGGATAGGGTTGAGAGGGAGGGAGGAGGGAGAGGGGAGTGGGGTTGGAAGGGAGGAGGAGAAGAGGAGAAGGAAGAATAATGATAAGAAGAAGTGGGAGAAGGGGAAGGGGAAGGAGGAGAAGGGGAGGGTGAAGGAAGAAGGAGAAGGGAAAGGAAGGAGAAGAAGAAAAAGAAAGAGAGGGAGAAGAAGAAGACGACGAAGAAGAGGGAGAAGGAGAAGAAGACGAAGAAGAGGGAGAGAGGAAGATGAAGAGGAAGAGGGGAGAGAGGAAGAGAGAAGAGAGAGAGGAAGAGGAAGAGGAAGAGAGAGGGAGATGAAGAGGAAGAGAGGGAGATGAAGAGGAAGAGGGGGAGAGAGAAAGAGAAAGAAAGAAGAGGAAGAGACAGAGACAGAGACAGAGACAGAGGAAGAGAGACAGAGGAAGAGGAAGAGTGAGAGAGAGGGAGAAGAAGAGGGGAGAGGGAGGGAGAAGGGGGGTTGATGAGGGTACAGGTAGCGTCCGGACCCGCCCGCGGTGCCTCTTGATATGGAGGTTATTCGTCCCGGGCATTTAAACCCCCCCCCCCGCGCCCTGTTGTTGTTCCTCCTACGTGGGGTTCCTTAGAGGGGTTCCTTAGAGGGGGTTCCTTTGGGGGGTTCCTTTGTGGGGTTCCTTTGGGAGGTTCCTTAGAGGGGTTCCTTTGGGGGGTTCCTTTGTGGGGTTCCTTTGGGGGGTTCCTTAGAGGGTTCCTTTGGGGGTTCCTTTGGGGGGGTTCCTTAGAGGGGTTCCTTTGGGGGGTTCCTTTGGGGGGGTTCCTTAGAGGGGTTCCTTTGGGGGGTTCCTTAGAGGGGTTCCTTTGGGGGGTTCCTTTGGGGGGGTTCCTTAGAGGGTTCCTTTGGGGGTTCCTTAGAGGGGTTCCTACGTGGGGTTCCTACGTGGGGTTCCTTTGAGGGGTTCCTTTGGGGGGTTCCTTTGAGGGGGTTCCTTTGGGGGTTCCTTTGGGGGGTTCCTTAGAGGGGTTCCTTTGGGGGGTTCCTTTGGGGGGTTCCTTAGAGGGGTTCCTTTGAGGGGTTCCTTTGGGGGGGTTCCTACGTGGGGTTCCTTTGTGGGGTTCCTTTGGGGGGGTTCCTTAGAGGGGTTCCTTTGTGGGGGTTCCAGCGTGGGTGTTCCTTAGAGGGGTTCCTTTGGGGGTGCCTTTGTGGGGTTCCCTAGAGGGGTTCCTTTGGGGGGTTCCTTAGAGGGGTTCCTTAGAGGGGTTCCTTAGAAGGGTTCCTTAGAGGGGTTCCTTTGGGGGGGTTCCTTTGGGGGAATTCCTTTGGGGGTTCCTTAGAGGGGGTTCCTTAGAGGGTTCCTTTGGGGGGGTTCCTTTGTGGGGTTCCTTAGAGGGGTTCCTTTGGGGGTTCCTTTGGGGGTTCCTTTGGGGGGTTCCTTAGAGGGGTTCCTTTGGGGGGTTCCTTTGTGGGGTTCCTTAGAGGGGTTCCTTTGGGGGGGTTCCTTTGGGGAGTTCCTTTGGGGGTTCCAGCGTGGGGTTCCTACGTGGGGTTCCTTAGAGGGGTTCCTTAGAGGGGTTCCTTTGGGGGTTCCTTTGTGGGGTTCCTTTGGGGGGTTCCTTAGAGGGGTTCCTTTGGGGGGTTCCTTAGAGGGGTTCCTTAGAGGGGTTCCTTTGGGGGGTTCCTTAGAAGGGTTCCTTAGAGGGGTTCTTGAGAGGGGGTTCCTTTGGGGGGTTCCTTTGGGGGGTTCCTTAGAGGGGTTCCTTAGAGGGGTTCCTTTGGGGGGTTCCTTTGTGGGGTTCCTTAGAGGGGTTCCTTTGGGGGGTTCCTTTGGGGGTTCCTTTGGGGGTTCCTTAGAGGGGTTCCTTTGGGGGGTTCCTTTGTGGGGTTCCTTAGAGGGGTTCCTTTGGGGGTTCCTTTGGGGGTTCCTTTGGGGGTTCCAGCGTGGGGTTCCTACGTGGGGTTCCTTAGAGGGTTCCTTAGAGGGGTTCCTTTGGGGGTTCCTTTGTGGGGTTCCTTTGGGGGGTTCCTTAGAGGGGTTCCTTTGGGGGGTTCCTTTGGGGGGTTCCTGAGAGGGGTTCCTTTGTGGGGTTCCTTAGAAGGGTTCCTTAGAGGGGTTCCTTTGGGGGTTCCTTTGGGGGTTCCTTTGGGGGTTCCTTAGAAGGGGTTCCTTAGAGGAGGTTCCTTTGGGGGGTTCCTTTGTGGGGTTCCTTAGGGGTTCCTTTGGGGGGTTCCTTTGGGGGTTCCTTTGGGGGGTTCCTTAGAGGGGTTCCTTTGGGGGTTCCTTTGTGGGGTTCCTTAGAGGGGTTCCTTTGGGGGTTCCTTTGGGGGTTCCTTTGGGGGTTCCAGCGTGGGGTTCCTACGTGGGGTTCCCTTAGAGGGTTCCTTAGAGGGGGTTCCTTTGGGGGGTTCCTTTGTGGGGTTCCTTTGGGGGGTTCCTTAGAGGGGTTCCTTTGGGGGGTTCCTTTGGGGGGTTCCTGAGAGGGGTTCCTTTGTGGGGTTCCTTAGAAGGGTTCCTTAGAGGGGTTCCTTTGGGGGGTTCCTTTGGGGGTTCCTTTGGGGGTTCCTTAGAGGGGTTCCTTAGAGGGGTTCCTTTGGGGGTTCCTTTGTGGGGTTCCTTAGAGGGTTCCTTTGGGGGGTTCCTTTGGGGGTTCCTTTGGGGTTCCTTAGAGGGGTTCCTTTGGGGGTTCCTTTGTGGGGTTCCTTAGAGGGGTTCCTTTGGGGGTTCCTTTGGGGGGTTCCTTTGGGGGTTCCAGCGTGGGGTTCCTACGTGGGGTTCCTTAGAGGGGTTCCTTAGAGGGGTTCCTTTGGGGGTTCCTTAGAGGGGTTCCTTTGGGGGGTTCCTTTGTGGGGTTCCTTAGAGGGGTTCCTTTGGGGGGTTCCTTTGGGGGTTCCTTTGGGGGTTCCTTAGAGGGGTTCCTTTGGGGGGTTCCTTTGTGGGGTTCCTTAGAGGGGTTCCTTTGGGGGTTCCTTTGGGGGTTCCTTTGGGGGGTTCCAGCGTGGGGTTCCTACGTGGGGTTCCTTAGAGGGTTCCTGGGGGTTATTCGTCCCGGGCATTTAAACCCCCCGCGCCCTGTTGTTGTTCCTACGTGGGGTTCCTTTGGGGGGTTCCTTAGAAGGGTTCCTTAGAGGGGTTCCTACGTGGGGTTCCTTTGGGGGGTTCCTTAGAAGGGTTCCTTAGAGGGGTTCTTGAGAGGGGGTTCCTTTGGGGGGTTCCTTAGAAGGGTTCCTTTGGGGGTTCCTTTGTGGGGTTCCTTTGTGGGGTTCCCTAGAGGGGTTCCTTTGGGGGGTTCCTACGTGGGGTTCCTTTGTGGGGTTCCCTAGAGGGATTCCTTTGGGGGGTTCCCTAGAGGGGTTCCTTTGTGGGATTCCTTAGAGGGGTTCCTTTGGGGGGTTCCTACGTGGGGTTCCTTTGTGGTGTTCCTTTGTGGGGTTCGCTAGAGGGGTTGCTTTGGGGGGTTCCTACGTGGGGTTCCTTTGGGGGGTTCCTTTGTGGGGTTCCTGCGTGGGGTCCCTGCGTGGGGTTCCTTTGGGGGGTTCCTACGTGGGGTTCCTTAGAGGGGTTCCTTAGAGGAGTTCCTTTGGGGGGTTCCTTAGAGGCGTTTAAACCCCGCGCCCTGTTATTGTTGTTCCTCCTACGTGGGGATCCTTTGGGGGGTTCCTTTGGGGGGTTCCAGCGTGGGGTTCCTACGTGGGGTTCCTACGTGGGGTTCCTTTGGGGGGTTCCTTTGGGGGGTTCCTACGTGGGGTTCCTTAGAGGGGTTCCTTAGAGGAGTTCCTTTGGGGGGTTCCTTAGAGGCGTTTAAACCCCGCGCCCTGTTATTGTTGTTCCTCCTACGTGGGGATCCTTTGGGGGGTTCCTTTGGGGGTTCCAGCGTGGGGTTCCTACGTGGGGTTCCTTAGAGGGGTTCCTTTGTGGGGTTCCTTTTTGGGTCTATTTGTTTGTATTTCTTTTGATTTCTTTTTCGTTCTTCTGGTTTTTCAGGTCTTTTTCTTTTCCTAGGTCTGTCTGTCTGTATGCTGTTTTATCATTTCTCGGTTTTTGTGTTTTTTTTTTAATTCTCTTTTCGTGTCTCGTATCTCTTTCTCTCTTTTTACCTCGTTCGGTTTAACCTCCTTTCTCATTCTTCTGTGTCTCTCTTCCTCTCTTTATTTCTTTATTTTTTGTTATTCTGCCTCGTTTCTTTCTTTCTGTCTCTTTCTCTTTATTTTTCCTCGTTCTTCAACCCCTTTCTTATTCCTTATTCTTATGGTCCGAATATTTTTTTTCTCCATATTTCCCTATCTCCTTTGTTTGGGTATATCGACGACGACGGAGGAGAGACAAAACAAAATAATGATAATAAAGTAGAATGAGACGACGAAATAAAAAAATGAGAAAAGAAGCGAAACGGGAAAGACAAAACAAAATAACGATAATAAAGTAGAACAAGACGAAGATAAAAAAGAGAGAACCAAAGAAAATGAGAAAAGAAGCGAAACGGAGTGAAATGAAGTAAAGTCAAATAGATGCGCAGATAAAAAGGACGGCCGTTGACTCGTATTGCTTCGAAGGAGGACGCTGGACTAGAAATATTCGCCCCCCCCCTCCCCCTCTCCCCTCCCCTCTCCTCCCCTCTGCCCCTCACCTCCTCTCTTACTCCTTCTTCCTCCGCTCTTACTCCTTTTTCCTTCTTTCTTCTCGTTTCTTCCCCTTCCTTCCTCTTTCCTCCTCTTCCTTTTCCCCTTCCATCTCCTCCTTCCTTCTCATTTCTCCTCCTTCCTCCTCCTCCTCCTCTTCCTCCTCCTCTCCCCTCTTCCCCCTTCCCCCTTTCCCCTTCCCCCTCCACCTCACCCTCCTTCCCCCTAAGGTGCTGCTGACCGCTCATCCTCCTGCTGGGCGACGGCGCGACCCCCTCTGCTTCTTCTTGGTCAGGGTTAGGAGGAGGAGGATGGAGGGAGGAAGATGGAGGGAGGAAGAGGAGGTAGGAGGAGGATGGAGGGAGGAGGAGGAGGTAGGAGGAGGAGGAGGAGGAGGAGGATTGAAGGAGGTAGGAGGAGGAGGAGGAGGAAGAGGAAGAGGATTGAAGGGGGAGGGGGAAATAGAGGTAGAGGAGGAGGAGGAGGAGGAGGAGGAGGAGGAGGAGGAAAGGAGGAGGAGGAGGATGAGGATGGAGGGAGGAAGAGGGAGGAGGGAGGAGGATGGAGGAGGAGGAAGAGGAGGAGGAGGATTGAAGGGGAAGGGGGAAGTAGAGATAGAGGAAGAGAGGGAGGAGGGGGAAGAGGAAGAGGTGGAGGGGAAGAGGAAGAGGTGGAGGGGGAAGAGGAAGAGGTGGAGGGGAAGAGGGAGAGGAGGAGGGGGAAGAGAAAGAGGAGGAGGGGGAGCAGGAAGAGGAGGAGGAAGAAGAGGAAGAAGAAGAAAAGGAGGAGAAGAAGGAGCAAAACGAGGAGGAGGAGAAGAGGGGAACGGTCAAGGAGGGGGGGAAGGGGGAAGAAGTTTTTTTTTTTCGCGCAGTTTATGTAACATTTTTCGCGTGGTTGATCCTGTGATGCTTTCGATGCGGTGGGAGAGGCCGCTCGGAGCTCCTGTGACGGCGCAGGCTTGTTGCTCGGTTTAGAATGGTAAAGGTGATATAATGATGGTAATGGGAGTAGTAATGATGATGATAATAGCGATGGTGATTTAGAATGGTAAAGGTAATATAATGATGGTAATGGGAGTAGTAATGATGATGTATTAATGATAATGATAATAGCGATGGTGATTTAGAATGGTAATGGTGATATAATGATGGTAATGGGAGTAGTAATGGTGATGATAATAGCGATAATAGCGATGGTGATTTAGAATGGTAATGGTAATATAATGATGGGAATGATGTATTAATGATGATGATAATAGCGATGGTGATTTAGTAATGTTAATGGTGATATAATGATGGTAATGATAGTATTAATGATGATGATGATAGCGATGGTGATCATGGTAATGATAGTGATAATAGTGATCATAATAATGGTAATGATAATGATGATCATGATAATGAAATCGATAGCGATGACCATAATCATAATCATATTAGTAATAAAAAAACAAACAAAAAAAAAATGAAATATGTTTTGCAAAAGCTAAAAAAAAACACACACGAGCGTCTCACAAACCCGAGACGCAACGATCCAGTTTCGTTTCTTTTCGATTTTTTTTTTTTTTTCGAAAATATCGAATTCGAAAAGTTTTCGGACTCTCTTTCTCGACTTCCCGGTCTCCGAACAGGGGCGGATACGCGTTGCATCCTCAACGGCGGTGATCGATGCTGCTGCAAGGTGGTGATGCAACGGAGGGGGGTTGGAAGGGGGAGTGGGAGGGAAGGGAAGGGGATGAGGGGAAGGGAGGGAGGGAGGGGAAGGGGAAGGGGAGGGGGGATGGGGGAAGGGGATGGGGAAGAGGGGAGAGGGGGAGGCGGAGGGAGAGGAGAGGGGGGGAGGCGGAGGGGGAAGGAGGAGGAAGAGGGAAGGGGAGGGGGAAGGGGAGGAGGGGAGGGGGATGAGGGAGGAAGGGGATGGGGAGAGGGTTGGGGGAGGCGGAGGAGGGAAGGGGAGGGGAAGGGGAGAGGGGAGGGGGAGGGGGCAGGCAGGCAACGGGAGTCTCGGATCTCGGGGGTCTTACTGTTGATTCTGTTGCAGCTGCTTCTCTCTGGGGGTGGGGTGAGGGTGGGGGGTGGGGGGGGAGGGCGAGGTCTTGAGGGAGGGAAAATTATTCTCTGTTCGTGTTTCGTTTTTCGTTTTCTTTTCTTTCTTTCATCTTTGGTTTTATCTTCCTCTTTTCTTCCTTGCGTCTTACTCTCTTACTCATTTCCTCTCTCCCTTCCTTTTTTGAAGATCTCTACACGGCTATTGAAAAAAAATAATATTTTTACGTCTTTTTAAATATCTTTACGTCTTTTTGAATATCTTTACGTCTTTTTGAAGATTTTTTACGCCCTTTTAAATATTTTACGTCTTTTTAAAAATATTTACGTCTTTTTAAAGAATTTTACGTTTTTTGGAAGAGGTTTACGTCTTTTAAAATATTTTGGCATCTTGAAGATTTTTAACGTCTTTTTAATGTTTTATTTAACGTTTTTTGAAGGTTTTTACGTCTTTTTGAAGATTATTTACGTCTTTTAAATTATGAAGAATGTTATTACGTCTTTTTGCTCGTTCTTCACTAGTTTCCGACGGACGCGAATGCCTGTCGACCTCTCTCGCTCGTGCTTTCGAACAGACACTTTTGTGGTGGAAATTTTACGTGCGTTGAGCGAGAGG
>NC_091554.1:45765709-45768209 GCF_042767895.1 Penaeus vannamei | reverse complement strand
CCTCCCTCTTATCCTTTTCTTCCTCCTCCTCCTCCTCCTCCTCCTCCTCCTCCTCCTCCTCCTCCTCCTCCCTCCTCCTCCTCCTCCTCCTCCTCCCCCTCCTCCTCCTTCTCCTCATACCCTCCTCCTCCTCCTCCTCCTCCTCCTCCTCCTCCTCCTCCTTCGCATACCTTCCATGCACCATTGCAACAAACACTGACCGTAGTCTTGGTGTGTGAGATATAACTGCTCTCCCACGCCCATCCGTCGCATCCCGCGCCCGCCCGCCCGCCACGTGTGCACCCACCGCGTCCGGACGGTAGAGCTACGCGTGTTCTGGCATTGGCTTGGGCTTCGAGAGGCGGCGTCCGGACGGTAAAGCTACGCGTGTTCTGGCATTGGCTTGGGCTTCGAGAGGCGGCGTCCGGACGGTAAAGCTACGCGTGTTCTGGCATTGGCTTGGGCTTCGAGAGGCGGTGTTCGGACGGTAAAGCTGCGCGTGTTCTGGCATTGGCTTGGGCTTCGAGAGGCGGCGTCCGGACGGTAAAGCTACGCGTGTTCTGGCATTGGCTTGGGCTTCGAGAGGCGGCGTCCGGACGGTAAAGCTACGCGTGTTCTGGCATTGGCTTGGGCTTCGAGAGGCGGCGTTCGGATGGGGGACGCGTGATGCAACGATGATGACCGTCATGGGAGGCCGGTGGACAGTTATGAGTGGGGGGGGGCTGCGGAGGAGGGGGAGGGAGAGGGGGGAAGATGGGGAGGAGGAAGGAGAGGAAGTGAGGGAGATGGGAGAGTGGAGATGGGGGAGGGAGAGAGGAGGGAGATGGGTGAGAAAGGAGGAGAGGGGTGAGTGGGGATGGGGAGGGAGAGGGAGAGGGGGACGGAGAGAGAGAGAGAGAGAGAGAGAGAGAGAGAGAGAGAGAGAGAGAGAGAGAGAGAGAGAGAGAGAGAGAGAGAGAGAGAGAGAGAGAGAGAGAGAGAGAGACGCAGGCAAGCAGCCTAGCAAGCAAGCAAGCAAGCAAGCAGACAGACAGGGACAGAAAAGTGAAATAGGATAAAAACTAAAACGGAATGGAAAGTGAATGAGCCTACAGGATGAATCCCCCCCCCCCCAAAAAAAAAAAAAAAAAAAAAAGTGAGAGAGAGAGAAATAATAACAAACTAATAATAAGAAAGGAATCAAGTAAGAATTAAGTAAGAAGAAAAAAAATCAAATAATAAAAAAGGAGCAACAACCCAACAAGCAAAAGCGAAGAGAAGGAAAGTTGCTGAGACGCGGCCGGAGGAATGCGACAGGTCAAGCGGGTGAGCCGGGGAGAGAGAGAGAGAGAGGACTCGAGAGGGTCCGGCTGTTGTGGGTTCCGAAAAGGAGGGGAGGGAGAGAGGGAAGGAGAAAGGGGGAGGGAGAAGAAGGAGAGAGGGAGAGGAGCAAGGGGGAGAAAGGGAGAGAGCGGGTGAGCCGGGTTCAGAGGAGAAAGGAGAGGGAGAAGAGGAGGAGAGGAGCAAGGGGGAGAAAGGGAGAAAGGGCGGGTGAGCCAGGGAGAGAGAGAGAGGACTCGAGAGTGGGTTCTGAAAAAGGGGGAGGGAGAGAGGGAGAGAAAGGGAGAGGGAAGAAGGAGAAGGAGAGAGGGAGAGGTGGAAGGGAAGAAAGGGAGAAAGGGCGGAGTGGAAGGGAGAGGGGGAGGGGGTTCCGAAAAAGGGAGGGAGAGAGGAAGGAGAAAGGGGGAGGGAGAAGGAAGAGGGAGAGGAGCAAGGAGAAAGGGAGAAAGGGAGCCTCGAGAGGGTCCGGCTGTTGTGGGGTTCGAAAAAGGGGAGGGAGGGGAGAGAGGGAGAGGAAGGAGAAAGGAGAGGAGAAGAAGGGAGGGAGGAGAGAGGGAGAGGAGGAAGGGGAAGGAGAGAGGGGGAGGGGCAAGGGGGAGAAAGGGAGGAGAAGGAGAGGGGGAAGAGGAAAGAGGGTGGGAAGGGAAGGAGAGGGAGAGGGGGTGAAAGGGAAGGAGAGAGGGAGAGGAGGAAGGGGGAGGGAGAGGGGAGAGGGAAGGGAAGGAGAGAGGGAGAGGAGGAAGGGAAGGAAGGAGAGAGGGAAGGAGAAAGGGAGAGAGGAGGGGGAAAAGGGAAGGAGAGAAAGGGAGAGGGGGAGGGGTGAGAGGGAAGGGGGAAGGAAGAGAGGGGAAAGGGAAGGAGAGAAAGGGAGAGGGGGAGGGGTGAAAGGGAGAGGGAAGGAATGGGAAGGAGGAGGAGAGGGGAAAGGGGAAAGGGAGAGGGGGAAGGGAAGGAGGAGAGCCAAAAAGAGAGGAAAGATATACGATGAAAATTATTTTTTGAGATTTCTATGGAAACATCTGGAACGTGATTTTTTTCTTTCCTTCTTCTTTTTCTTCTTCGTCTTCGTCTTCGTCTTCGTCTTCGTCTTCGTCTTCTCCTTCTTTATCTTCGTCGTCTTCTTCTTCATCTTCGTCTTCATATTCGTCCTCTTCCCCTTCCTCTTCTCCAGGAATTCCGGGAATGGGACTTGAACTTTCGG
>NC_091554.1:45755709-45760709 GCF_042767895.1 Penaeus vannamei | reverse complement strand
GAGGAGGAGGAGGAGGAGAAGAAGAAGAAGAAGAAGAAGAAGAAGAAGAAGAAGGAAGAAGAAGAAGGGAGAAGAGAAGGGAGAAGAAGAAGAAGAAGAAGAAGAAGAAGAAGAAGAAGAAGAAGAAGAAGGAGGAAAAGAAGAAGAAGAGGAGGAGTAGGAATAGGAATAAGAATACGAGGAATAGGAGGAGGAGCAGAAAGACGAAGAGTAAACGTAGACATTAGTCGGAGACAGTAACGGAAAGATGGGAAGGAAGTAGGAGTACCGGAGGAGTAGGAGTAGGAATAGGAGGTAGAGATGGAGGAAGAGATAGAGTAAACGAAACGTGAAAGAGTAACAGTAGTGGAGGAACTAACAGCAGACGCAGCAGCAGAAGTAGCCGCAGTCGTAGTAACAGTAGTAGTCGCAGTAGCAGTCGCAGTAGTAGTAAGAGTAGTAGTCACAGCAGCAGAAGCAGTCACAGTAGTAGTCGCAGCAGCAGTAGTCGCAGCAGCAAAAGCAGTCACAGTAGTAGAAGCAGTAGTAGTCGCAGCAGCAGAAGCAGTCACAGTCGTAGTAGCAGCAGCAGTCGCAGCAGGAGCGTCAGTGAGGCAGCCAGAGGGCAGAGGGCCAGCGTAAGGTTCTGCGCCATCGGCCGGAAGTGGCGTAATGGCGTAATGGCGCCGGGGAAGGAAAGACGATATCTCGCGCGCCGATTGGGAACGCGTGCTCGAACAGGCCGGTGCGCGTGCGTGTGTTTGTGAAGCGTAATTGCGTGTGTTTGGGGGGGAGGGGAGGAAGGGGAGGGGAGAGGGAGGGGGAGGGGGGCGGTGGGGGGTGGGGGTGGGATAGGGAGGGGTGGGAGGGTTGGGAGAGGGAGAGGGAGTGGTGGGGACGGGGAGGGAGCGGTGGGGGGGTGGGGGGGGAGAGGAGAGGGAGCGGTGGGAGGGTTTGGGGGAAGGAGGTGGGGGAGGGAGGGAGGGAGAGGGGGATGTGGGGGGGAGGGAGAAGAAGAGGGAATTGGGATTGTGTTTTTTATGAGTCTGAGGTTGGTATGAATATCAGGTTGGTATGAGTATCAGGTTGGGAATGAACTTGAGGTTGGTATGAGTATCAGGTTGGTGTGAGTCGGAATTTGGCCTAATATGACGTCACGTGGGTCAGGCTGAATGAGGGAGGGGTAGGGGGAGTACAGAATGGTAGGTGGGGGGGAGGGGGAAGGAGGGGATAAGAAATGGTAGCCAACTGGGCGAAGATTTAAGTATTTTTATGGAGGGGTAAGAGAGTGGTTGGTTAAGGGGAAAAAGGTAATTAGAAATGGTTGCGAACTTGAGCGATAATTATTATTTTTTCTTTTTCTTCTTCTTTTTTCTTCTTTTTTTCCCCTTCTTCTTCTTCTTCTTCTCCTTCTCCTTCTCCTTCTCCTCCTGCTTTCTTCTTCTTCTTCTTCTCCTTTTCTTCTTCTTTTCCTTCTTCTTCTATTATCTTCATCTTATTATTATTCTTAACGTGGGATTATGCCGACGGATTGTAAACTGGAATGAAGAAGACTGATATAGACGGACGATGTAAATGATAATGTTCATTTATTTTATTTATTTATTTATTTATTTATTTTATTATTATTATTATCATTATTTTATTTTATTTTATTTTTTTATTTATTTATTTTTTTGAGTAGGGGTTCCATGGGTTATGATTGAATTACTGGTGGAAAAAATATGAGAAATGAGAGCGGGTGATGATGGTGCTAAAGTGTAGTGATGAGGAGTAATCATTTAGAATCATGATACTATTGGTGATGCATTCGGAAAATTGAAAATCTAGCTCATTAGCATATTTGGTCACCTGCGCGTGTGATTATCTTTCGTTAATTGTGTCTCTGTGTCTGTCTCTATGTCTGTCTCTCAGTCTCTATCTGTCTATCCTCTCTTCCTCTCATCTTCGTTAACTATGTCTGTCTGTCGGTCTTTTTATCTCTAACTGTCTCTGTATCTGTCTCTCTATCTTTGTCTGTCTGTCTTTCCTCTCTTCCTCATATCTTTCATTGACTATGTCGGTCTGTCTTTATATCTCTATCTGTCTCGGTATCTGTCTCTCTATCTCTGTCTATCTGTCTCTCCTCTCTCCCTCTTTCTCCAAGACTCTCCCCTCCCCCTCTCTCCTCCACTGACTCCTTCTTTGTCCCAATTACAGCTCCAGCCCCCCACCCCCACCCCAGCCCCCACCCCCTCACTCATATCACCTGGAGCCATAAAGTGTTGCCTCGCCATTACTCGCCTCCCCTCTCTCCCTCCCTCCCTCCCTTCCTTCCCCCCCCCTTCCTTCCCCCTCCCTCCCTTCCCCCCCCCATCCTTTACCCTATCCTCCCCTCCTTCCCCCTCCTCTTCTTCCTTCTCCGCTCCCCTCCCCTTCCCCAGCCCTGCCTTCTCCTCCCTCCCCTCCCCCTCCTCTTCCCCTCTCCTCTCCTCTCCTCCCCCTCCCCACCCCTCCTCCCTCTCCCCTCCCCTCTCCTTCTTCCTCCCCTCCCCCATCCCTCCTCCCCTCCCCTCTCCTCCCCCTCCCCTCCCCCTCCCCTCCTCCTCCCCTCCCCCTCTCCGTCCGAAGTGTGCGGCCGTGTCATGGAGTTCTCTCTCCAGGTGTCCGCGAACCCTCCTCGGCGACGGCTTTGGCTGGCTGGTTCCGCCGTTACTGCCTTTTATCGCGTTATTTTATGCACGCGGAGTTGGCGCTACCTGGCGACAGGTGCGCGACCCCTTCGTTGGCTTCTGCGCCCCCTCCCCCCCCTTCTGGCTACTTCTCTCTCTGTCTACTTCTCTGTCTCTTGGTTGCGTTTTGTTGATTGTTCTCCCCTCTCCTCTTTGCATCATTCTTCTCTCTTGATTGTTCTCTCCTCTCCTCCTTTCATCATTCTTCTCTCTTGATTGTTCTCTCCTCTCCTCCTTTCATCATTCTTTTCCCTTCTTCCACTTTTAGCACTCTTCTCCCCTCTCCTCTTTTCATCTCTCTTATCCCCTCTCACCCTCTCGTCATTCTTCTCACCTTTTCCTTCTCCCCCCCTCTCTCTCATCACTCTTCTCCCCTTTTCATTTCCCTTCTCCCTCTCGCATCGCTATTCTCCCTCGCTCTTAGCCCCTCTCCCCGTCTCATCACCCTTTACCCCCCCCCTTGGTCCAGTCCACCCTCGCGTATGTCTGTCTGTCCCTTTTTTTTCTTTTACGCTTTGCCGTCTTTCGAAAAAGTCTTGCGTCTCTTCGCGTGCCTCTTATGATCTGTTGGTATTACTTATTCTCTTTCCTCTACTTTTTCTTTCTCTTTTCTCAACTTTTCTCTTTCTCTTTTCTTTTCATATCTTCTTTCTTTTCTCTTCTAAATCCTTCATTTTGAACCACGTGTGCCGAAAGGTCGATTTTTGTTTACTTTCTCCTCGGGTTATTTTTTCACCGCCTTCGTTATTATCACGTTAGGAATAATCAGTCTAGTATTTTCGATAAGTTTGGAAGGAGAGTATGTGAAGAGAAGAGAGGAAGAGAGAAAGGCGAGAGGCGAGAAGAGCAACTCCAATGTGCGTATTTACACACTTCCTCCCGCTCGCGCGCGTGTGCGCGTGAATGTGCGCGCGCGGTCACGGATGGTGTGCATGTGTACACCCCGGGGAAGGATGAATCGTCCGGCGGTGTGTCAGGACCGTTATTAAGGCCTGGTGTGAGCACGGCGGGCTGGCACGGCGCGAGTGCTCGGCTTGTTAGCAGGTGCGAGGGACTGCCGCGATGGGGCCTTGATTAACAAGTTGAGGGAGGCGCTGATTCACTCCTCGGAAACTAGGGGAGCGAGGAGCCGAGGAGGGGTCGAGTGGCGTCGGGGAGAGAGAGGGGAGAGGGGAGAGGATGAGGCAAGGAGGAGGAGGAGGAGGACCAGGAGAAGGAGAGTAGGAGGAGGAGGAGGAGGAGAACCAGGAGAAGGAGGAGGAGGAGGAGGATCAGGACCAGGAGGAGGAAGAGAAAGAGAAAGAGGAGGAGATGGAGGACCAGGAGGAGGAGGGGGTGGAGGAGGTGGGAGAAGGGGGAGTGGCGGCGGCACCTCGCGGAGTCAGGGCACACGACTAACCAAGAGCTCAGTCTCCTTCGACGGTCCGCCCCGCCCACACGCACACACACACACACGCACACGCGCCGTCGTCGTCACTGCCCCCTCCCCCAACCCCTCTCCGACTCCCACCCTCACGCCCACACGGACTCTAGCGCCCACCGCCCGCCACTCGAGCTCGCCACACGCCCAAGTGAGGAACGCACGCAGGCGGAGGAGGGAGGAGATTAGTTTCTTCAAGTTCGAGGGGCGAAGGAGCGATTCCTCGGTGTCCTCTCGTGGAAAGTCGGTCGGATTTTACTCGGCGAGATTCTCGAGAGAATAGGAAACTGTGCAAAAATAATTAAGGAGTGCGAAAAGTGATAGGAAGTGGGTCACAGTGCCAGAGGTTCGCCGAGGAACATGCATCTCCGAGGGAGCGCTGCCTCTCTGGGTCCTCGCGAAGAGCAGTGCCAGTTCGGAGTCGAGGAGTGAGTGCTCGGCGGCGCCCGCTCTCGCCCTTTCCCCGGAGGAAGGAGGAGCTCTGCCAGGGTGCCAGTCGGAGGCCCAGCGTCGCGAGAGCCAGTGCCGCCCGAGGAGTAGGCCAACAGGGGGGGAAAAGTGCCAGGAGGAACCCCCACGTCCTCGAGGATCCAGCGGAGGGTGGTGGCGCCCGCAGGGAAGAGGATGGGCGCCCAGGAGTTAGAGAGCGTGCCCGAGAACGGGGAGGTCAAGCTGGACCCCCGTGGCACCTCCGCCGCCACCACGAACGGGAGCACGCAGAGTGAGTCCTCGTGTCTTGTCTTTGGGAATCAAGGTGGCGAAAATCGCGCTGCGCTGTCTCGGTGCACTTTTTTTTTTCGTCCCGCGTTTGTCTAGGGCGGAGGCTAAGTTATTGATGGCTTTCCTGTGCATGGAACTGGAATTTATATATTGCGTATTGGTGTCCAGTA
>NC_091554.1:45743209-45750709 GCF_042767895.1 Penaeus vannamei | reverse complement strand
TGTTCTTTTTTCTTTCTTTCTTTCTTTCCTGCTTTTGAGTTGGATTTTATTGCTCCTATTTGTTCTTTTTTTCCTTCTTTCCTTCTTTCTTTCCTGCTTTGGAGTTTGATTTTTTTTTGTTCTTTTTTTTTCCTTGTTTCCTTCTTTCTCTCTTTCCTGCTTTAGAGTTTGATTTTATTGCCCCTGTTTTGTTCTTTCTTCCTTCTTTCTTTCTTTCTTTCTCTCTTTCTCTCTTTCCTGCTTTGGAGTTGGATTTTATTGCCCCTGTTTTGTTCCTTCCTCCTTCCTTCTTCTCTTCTTTCTTTGTTTTGGAGTTCTTTTTATTGCTCCTTTATTTTCATGTTCTTCCTTCCTTTCTTTCTTTCCTGCATCTTCCTTTATTCCTGCCTTTTTATGGTTCGCGTTTTGATTCATGCCTATTTTTTTCTTTATTTTAGTCTTTATTATATTTTCCTCCTCCATATTTTCCTTCTTCTTTTCTTCTTGTTCTTCTTGTTCTTCTTCTTCTTTCTCTTCCTCTTCTTTTTTTTTCTTTTCTCCTTCTTTCTCTTCCACTTCTTCTTCTTCTCTTATTCCTGTACTTTCTCTTGCTTCTCCTCCTCTTCTTCTTCTTCTTCTTTTTCTTCTACTCGTCTTCTTCTTCTTATTCTTCTTTTTCTTCCACTCGTCTTCTTATTATTATTCCTCCTCTCGTATCCTTCGTCTTCTTCTTCCTCCTCCTCTCGTATCCTTCTTCTTCTCCTCCTCTTCTTCTTCTTTTTCTTGCTCCTCTTAGCACCGATGGCCAGAGAGCGTGCAATAACACCTGCCGAGTGGCTTGCGTTGCTGGGTCGGGGGTTCACCTGATCTGGCTTCCCCTGACCCTTGCTTCACCCTTGCTTCACCCTCCCCGTGCTCTCGCCTCGCCCTTGTTTAGCCCTCCCTTCATCCTTGCTCCATTCTTCCCTCGCCCTTCCTCTCGCCTTTGTCTCACCCTCGTTTCGTCCTTGTATTGATCTCCTATCGGTCTTGCTTCATCGTCTCTTCGTCCTTGCTTCGCCTTCTCGTCGTTCTAGCTTCACCTTCTCTTCGCCCTTGGTTCACCCTCTCATCGTTCTTGTTTCACCTTCTCTTCGCCCTTGCTTCACCCTCTCTTCGCCCTTGCTTCACTCTCCCCTCGCCCTTGCCTCACCCTTTCTTCGCCCTTGCTTCACCCTCCCCTCGCCCTTTCCTCACCTCTTCGCCCTTGTCTCACCCTCTCTTCGCCCTTGCCTCACCCTCCCCTCGCCCTTGCTTCACCCTCTTTTCGCCCTTGTCTCACCCTCCCCTCGCCCTTCGCCGCCGCCACTCAGCACCGCCTTGCCTCCGCGGTCGTGCCCTCAGACATCTGGCTTGGTAGGACCTCGGTAGGACTCATTTCTCTTGCCTCCTGAGGGTGCTGAGGCGTTCCGTGTGTTCGCTGCACCGTCTTTGTCTTTTGCTCTCGTCTGCTCTTTGTTTCTGTGTCTCGTTGTTTCGTTGTTCCTCTCATTCTCTGTCTGTATGTCTGTATGTCTGTCTGTCTCTCTCGATTTCTCTCTCTTTCTCTCTCTCTCTCTCTCTCTCTCTCTCTCTCTCTCTCTCTCTCTCTCTCTCTCTCTCTCTCTCTTTCTCTTTCTTTCTATCTCTTCTCTCTCTTTCTCTCTTTCTCTCTCTTATCTCTCTCTCTCTCTCTCTCTCCCTCTCTCCCTCTCTCCCTCTCTCCCTCTCTCCCTCTCTCACTCCCTCTCTCACTCCCTCTCTCACTCCCTCCCTCTCTCTCTCAAGTATATTTATCTATCCTCTTTTCCCCTATCTATTTTTCTCGTTTTCTCTTTCGTCTTCTTATTTTTTTCGTGCGAGAAGAGATAGCAGCCAAACCGGTACGGCCCGGTTGTCATGTGTACGAGAGGGCATGGAGGGCATAGAGAGGGACCAAGGGGCATGTGCTAAAGGGGAGGGAGGGGGCGAGGGAGGGGGGAAGGGGGAGGAAAAGGGGGAGGGGGGGCGGTGGAGGTGGTTTCGAAGTGAGGATCGGGGGGGGGGGGGTTGGATCCCTTTACTCCTACTCCCCTGCAATCTCCTCTCTCAACTCGTTTTGTTTAGTTTAGTCCTTTATTTACCACTCTGTCTAACTGCGCAGGCGTGGGCAAGCTGTGGTACATTTGATGAATGGTCAAAGCATTATATAATAATATTACATTGGAAATTTAGGCTGTAACATTATCACGATCTATAAAATGACATTTAAAAGAAAAGAAGAATCACACAGTAATTTGTGTCATTATATAATAGTATTACATTGGAAATCTAGATCATAAGATTATTACGATCTATAATATAACATTTAAAAGAAAAGAACAATCACACAGTAATTTATCTACTTATCTACTAAGCCGGCGTAGGGCTTGGGCGTGGAAAGGCATTGTAACATTTGATATGTGGTCATGTGATACTACATTTCAAATTGAGGATACAACATAAGTATATCTTCCAAGACATCAGGTGATATGAAGTAGTTACATAGTTCTCCATACCTCATGCTAGGTGGTCTGAAAGGCTGTATTACATGGTACTTTGAAGATATAATGTACAAGTGTTCGCTTATCTTCTTCATTGCATAATTTACACTTAGTTTCTTCAACATTACAGAATGTACTGACTTGCCAATAAATCTATATCCCAGCCTGATTCTTGCGGTCACAATATCACGCTGTCTCGACCCGGTGCCTGAAAGTCGGCGCGTCGAGGCCGTAGATTTGTGTTTGTTGTGATGGCGGAGCGGCCGGCCATGTGTTCGAGGCTCCCGATTTGCATCTGGCTTCGTCTTCCATTATCTCTCATACCGCTCGCTCTGGTTCATTCCTAAGTCGTTATACATCCGTTTATTCTCCCCCTTGCCTTTGTCATCTAATTATCTATTCTGCTGCTTCTCCTTATTCATTCTGGTTGTCACACGTTCATTTATCGCCGTCGTTCCTGCCACCGGTGTCACTCTTTCAAACATGACAGTAATGAGACGCGCGGGGAGGGCCAGATGGCAGCGGCGTAGTGCACAGGCGGGAGGTCAGCGTGACAAGGACAGTTAAGTGTGACAGCTGGTGTAATATTCTGTCTGTCACGCCCCCCCCCTCCTCCCCTGTTATCTGCTGTGTCACACTCGGTTCTCTGTGTCGTTTGTTTGTTTGTTTGTTGTTGTTTGAAGGGGAATGTTGATTTCTGATTTTTTTTTATTTTTTTGTTGGATTTTTTTTGTTCTTTGTGTCATTTGTGTTTCTTTCCTATTCCAAATTTTTACCTTTGCTTCTTGTCCTCATCAACCTTACTATTCATTTTCTTTGTTTTCGTCTTCTTCCTTTTCTTTTCTTTCTTTTTGTTTTTCTTCTGTTTCTTCTTTCGCCTCTCCTCCCACTTCCTTCCTCCTCCTCCAGCTCTTCTCCCTTCTCAACCCTCCACGCCTCCTCCTCTCCTCCTCCTCGTCTTTTCCTTCTCCTCCTCCTCCACTCCTTTCTTCTCCTCCTCCTCCTCCTCCTCCCCCTCTTCCTCCTCCTCCTCCTCCACCCTCCCTCCTCCCTCTCCTCCTCCTCCTCCACCCTTTCTCCTCCTCCTCCTCCACCCTTTCTCCTCCCCTCCTCCTCCTCCTCCTTTCCTCCTCCTCCTCCTCCACCCTCCTCCTCCTCCACCCCGTCCTCCACCCCGTCCTCCACCTCCTCCTCCTCCACCCTCCTCCTCCACCTCCTCCCTCCCCCCTCCTCTCCCCCCCTCCTCCTCCTCCACCTCCTCCTCCACCCCTCCCCCCGCAGAGCCACCTGGAGCCAAGGAGTCGTGCCGACACGTATTAGGTGTTATTACCGGAAACGAGTATGAACAGACATTTTTTATGTGTATAATCTGGCATTTTGGTATTTGTTGAGCCCGGCGGGAGTCCGGGGTTTGCTGTACGTATATCAGGAAAATTACGAACATTTGGTTAGAGAAATGTGTTTATTAGACGGTGGCTGGGTCGTGTGTCTTACTTTGTGTTCATTCATATGTGCATATGTAGAATATATATACTGATTTGTGTGTGTGTGTATATATATATATATATATATATATATATATATATATATATATATGTGTGTGTGTGTGTGTGTGTGTGTGTGTGTGTGTGTTTATGTATGTATGTATGTATGTAAGCAGTGCTATCGTGAAGATAATGTAATGATGTCTCCAGCATGTATAGTACTGTGCTTATCTTGATGAGTTTTTTTGTATTCTCGATTTTTGTTATTATCTTCTTTTTATTATTGAGTGACATAAATATGACTATATTATATCATTATGATTACTCTCACATTACTTCTGTTGATGTCACTGTTGTCTCCAACTTAACACTACTATTGCTGTGGCTGCTACCTATGATATCCCATCGTAACACTACTATTGCTGGTGATACCCCGTCGCTATTTAAGAATATATAAGATAATGAGGCGGTTCTTCACCCAGGGTTTTCCCAGCGTCTCGGGGGTACCCTGTGACAGCGCTGGCGTGTCGGGGTGGTTATGGTGAGAGTGAGAGTGAGGGGACGGAAGGGAAGGGGAGTGGGGGGGACCTTGACCCTCGGCGCCCCTCTCTGCTTCCCCTTTCTTCCTTCTTGTCTCTCCCCCCCCCCCCCTTTTCGTTGTCTCTTTTCATCTCTCTATTGACATATTCGTCGACGGCTTTGTCTTCGCGTTCGCTCTCTCTCTCTCCCCCAGCCATCGTTTCTGTAATTGGTCGTGATTAATCGTAATTATCTCCTCTCTCTCTCTTTTCTTTTCATTCTAGCACTCGCTATTCGTTTTGCTTTTTTCTTTCTTGTTTTATTTTGGCTGCGAAGTGATGTAGGGGGGGCGGGGTGAGTGAAGGCCGCGTGGTGGAACGCGTGTAGAACTCCTCTCCCCCTCCCTCTCTCTCTCTCTCTCTCTCTCTCTCTCTCTCCCTCTCTATCTCTCTCTCTCTCTCTCTCTCTCTCTCTCTCTCTCTCTCTCTCTCTCTCTCCCTCTCTCTCTGTGTGTGTGTGACGGCAGGGCTCTCGTTAGCAGAATATGGCACGGGTTATTAGCATATGGGTCCTCCTCTTCTTCCTCATTTGATCCCTTTTTATCACTATTCCCTTTCCTCGTAACTTTTTTCCATAATGCCTTTTTGTTTTGTATATTTTCTTCGTTCCCTTTTGAACATTTTATCTCTTTTGACATCACCGCCTTTTCGTCCTCCTCCTCCTACTCTTCTACCAGTACAACCACCTCCTCCTCTTTCTTCTTCTTCCCTTCTCCTCCTCCTCCTCCTCCTCTTCCTTCCTCCTTCCCCCCTCCTCCCTCCTCCTCCCCCCCCCCTCCTCCTCCTCCTCCTCCTCCCCCTCTCGTTTTTCCCTCCCCCATAGTGTGCAAGACACGCCACGGTGAGCCCGACTCAGCGACCGCGCACCTCCCCGCGACCGCCTCCGCCAGATGGCCGACTTCAGCGCGCCGAGGGGGGGTGGGGAGGGAGGAGGAGGGGGGAGGCGTGGGAGATGGGTGTTGGGTTTTCGTTGTTTTGAGAAGTTAATATTCTGGCTTGATTTGATATCCTTATTGGGAAGAAGTAGAAGAAAAGATGTATTTTTTTAAAATACGTGGATGTATATATGTAATTTGTATGTGTATATTTATGATTTGTGCGTTTGTAGTGTGTGTGTTTGTGTACCAGTCATTCTTATTTTGTTACCCTGTTCTCCGTTTATTATTCTGGGTTTTGCATTTTTCCTTCTTTTCTCTCTAGTCTTATATTCCTCGATTATTGTCTTTTATTTCTCCTCTCCGCGTTCGTTTCGCTTCCCGCCGTTCGGAGATTTCAACGCGGGAGCAAATAGTCATCCACGTTAAATACGAACGCGAGCGAATGGTAACTGTTCGATTCTGTGGAATGATTTTACAAGAATTCTAGTAATTATAATCTCGACGGGAGATAACCAGGTTAGCTAGACAAGAAGAAAAATAGATTAGAAAAAATGATTTTTTGAAACTGCTGACATTCTTTTTTTATTTTTATTATTTTTATCTGTCTGTCTTTTGAAAATCAGAATGTATTTTCCTTGTCAACTTTTAACAGCTGTGCTAAATCATCGTCTCACTTCCACGATCGATATTTATAATGATTTTAACCTCGTTTTTTTTTAGCAAGAGAAACTTGTCATTTAATTGCGGTCTTTGGTAATTGACATTGTTATGACTGCATTCCCCGCCTTTGGTAGAGGTGGAATGAAAGAAAATGGGAATAGAAGGGAGTGTAAGAGAAAACGGGGAAGTAGTGAGTAAAGGGATGACTGAAGAAAAAATATTTGTTGGATAACTATTTTCCTTTTCCTCGTTTCCTCCTCTTCTTCTTCACTCTCCATCAGCCCACCTACCCGCTCACTCACCTCTCTTCCTCACTCCCTCCTACTCCCGTCCCACTCCCTATCTCCCCACCACTCCCCTCCTACTTCCCCCTCACTCCTGTCCCTCTTCCCCCTCACTTCCGTCCTCTCCTCACTCCCGTCCCATTACCTCTCCTCACTCTCATCCCATTACTCACCTCCTCATTCCCCCTCAATCCCATCCCTCTTCCCCCTCACTCATCCCTCTTCCACTCATTCCATCCCTCTTCCCCTCACTCTCATCCCTCTTCCCTCTCACTCCATCCCTCTTCTCACGTCCCTTTCCCACCTCACTCCATCATCTTCCTCACTCCATCCTCTTCCTCACTCTCATCCCCTTCCACCTCACTCCATCCCTTCTTCCCCTCCCGTCCCACTTCCCCCTCACTCCCCTCACTCCCTCACTCCATCCCTCTTCCCCCTCACTCATCCTCCTCCCTCACTCCTCCCTCACTCTCCCTGTCCTACTCCTCACTCCCGTCCCATTCCCACCTCACTCCCCCCTCACTCCCATCCCTCTTCCCTCTCACTCTCCCCCACTCCACTCCACTCCACTCCACTCCACCCCCGCACGAGTCGGCAAGTCGGAACAAGCGGGCAATTAGGCCATTATCGCCTTCCGGAAGCAATTGGGAGCTTTTTGTAGGCTTGTTCTCGCCGCCTGCCCTCCTATGTAGGCCTATTTACTCCGGTGGGGGAAGGTTGTGGTTGGAGGGGGAGGGGAGGGGAGGGGAGGGGAGGGGATGGGATGGGAGGGGAGGTGGAGGGGTGTGTGGGGAGGTGAGGGGAGGGGAGGGGAGGACTGGACTGGAGGGGAGGGGGAGGGAGGGGAGGGGGAGGGGAGGGGAAGGAGGAATCAGAGGGAAGGGAGAAGGGGAGAGATGATACAATTGATTGGAGGAGAAGGAAGGAGGAGAATAGAGTGAAAATATGGTGAAGTAATGTATGCGTTGATGTTTATATGCTTTGCGGATGGAGAGAGAGAGAGAGAGAGAGAGAGAGAGAGAGAGAGAGAGAGAGAGAGAGAGAGAGAGAGAGAGAGAGAGAGAGAAGGAAGGAGAGAGAGAGAGAGAGAGCGAAAA
>NC_091554.1:45698209-45738209 GCF_042767895.1 Penaeus vannamei | reverse complement strand
GGGAAGAGATAGAAGGGATAGATAGAGGGATGAGGGGGAAGGAGTGGACGAAAGGAGAGGTAGGAAGGTGGTGAAGAAAGTAAGAGTTGTCGAGGAGAGGCGGGGGATGGAGAGAAGACGAATGAGAGAGGAAGAGATAAAGGGATAGATAGAGGAAAGGGAAGGAGAAAAGCTTAGACGAAAGGGAGGAAAGCAGGAGAGGGATGACGGTGGTGAAGAAAGTGAGAGTTGCCGAGGAGGCGGAGGATGGAGAGGAAATGAGTGAGAGGGAAAGAGATAAAGGGATAGATGGAGAGATGAAAGAGGAAGAAGAGTGGACGAAAGGGAGGGAAGAGATAAACGGATAGATAGAGTGACGAAAGAGGAAGAAGAGTGGACGAAAGGGAGGGAAGAGATAAAGGGATAGATAGAGGGATGAGAAGGGAAGGAGTGGACGAAAGGGAGGGAAGGAGGAGAGGGAGGGAAGGAGGAGAGGGAAGAGATAAAGGGATAGATAGAGTTACGAAAGAGGAAGAAGAGTGGACGAAAGGGAGGGAAGGAGGAGAGGGAGGAAGGGACGGAGGACGCGGTATGTTGTACGCGACAGCGGTGACAGCGTCTGCAGGAGAGGCGGAGGTGGCGAGGCGTAACCCATTCCCTCCTGCTTCTGTGTGCGTTTGTATGTGTGTGTGTGTGTGTGCGTGTGCGTGTGCGTGTGCGTGTGCGTGTGCGTGTGCGTGTGCGTGTGCGTGTGCGTGTGCGTGTGCGTGTGTGTGTGTGTGTGTGTGTGTGTGTGTGTGTGTGTGTGTGTGTGTGTGTGTGTGTGTGTGTGTGTGTGTGAGAGAGAGAGAGAGAGAGAGAGAGAGAGAGAGAGAGAGAGAGAGAGAGAGAGAGAGAGAGAGAGAGAGAGAGAGAGAGAGAGAGAGCGTGTATGTGTGCGTGTGCGTGTGTGTTTTTGTGTGTATGTATGTATGTACGGAGGTGTCAGTTGATGAATGACTTTTATAGTAAAGATATTCGATTTGAATCTCAATTCATTTCCGTTAACGCCAGAGGCAATGAATGGATTGGCGGGAATGACTCATGGCGAGCGATATGCCTTTCATGGCGCTACATATATACTTTTTTGTGTGCAATGCCTTTAACTGGGCATTTTAGTGATCCGGACTGCGGCACCGATGACGTCACGCGACACACCATGACGTAACACGCGAAACACACACACAACGACGACGGCTTCACGGGGGTGGGAGAGGGGGGAGGGGGAGGAGAGGGAGGAAGCGGGCCCGGGGCGTGACGTCACCGCGCCGCCCGCATCCCGGAGGCCCCGTTCGTCTCCCCCATTGTCGGTCCAGTCGCCGGCACCGCAACCGTTAGCGTTATCGGCGCTTATCTCCCGGGGCCCTGGCGCTGCTGCCGGCGGCAGAGAGAAAAGGAAAAATAAAAAGGTTGTGATTTGCGGGTGGAGGGAAGTGAAAGATGAAAAAGAGAGGAATGAAAGAGAGAGAAAGATAAAAAAGTTGCGATCTACGGGAGGAGGGAAGTGAAAGATGGAAAAGAGGAATGAAATAGAAAATAAAAAAAAGTTGCGATTTGCGGGAGGAGGGAAATGAAAGATGAAAAAGAAGAATGAAAGAGAGAGAGAAAGTTGCGATTTTTACGGGAGGAGAGAAGTGAAAGATGAAAAAAAGAAGAATGAAAGAGAAAATGAAACAAGTTGCTGTCTGTGGGAGGAGAGAAAGGAAAGATAAAAAAGAGGAGAGAAGTAAAAAAGGAAAAAAAAAGATGAATGAAAGAGAGAGAGAAAAAAGAATGAAAGATTAAATAAGAGGAATCAATGAAAAAAATATAAAAAGTTGCTATTTACGGGAGGAGAGCAACGAAAGATAAAAAAAAAAAAAAAAAGTTGTAGCGATCCAAGGGAGAAGACAAAATCCGAAAGAGAAAATAATAAAGAAACTATTCTTAGTTTTTGGATGGTCAAGTCTAGAAAAAAAATCCAGAGAAAGGGATGACGTACGTAGAGGCGATGATGCCGTGGAAAAAGTCTGCGGATAATGCGATAATGAGTCCCATTGCCGCGGCGACGGACTGGCGGCTTGCGGACAGGAGTGGGTGAAGGGAGGGGGAGAGGAGGGAGAGAAGGAGATGAAGGGGGGAGGGAGGGAGGGAGGGAGGGAGGGAGGGATGACGACTTGCGGACAGGTGTGGGTGAGGGGGAGGGAGGGAGAGAAGGAGATGAGGGGAACTGAGGGAGGGAGGGAGGGCTGACGACTTGCGGACAGGAGGGAGGTGAGGGAGGGAGGAGGGAGGGAAGGAGAGGAGGGAGGGAGGGAGGGAGGGGAGGGAGGGATGACGACTTGCGGACAGGAGTGGGTGAAGGGGGGGAGGGGAGGGAGAGAAGGAGATGAAGGGGGGAGAGGGAGGGAGGGAGGGAGGGAGGGAGGAAGGCAGGGAGATGAAGGGGGGAGGGAGGGAGGGAGATGGGGGAAGGGAGGGAGGGAGGGAGGGAGGGATGGATGGATGACGACTTGGGGACAGGAGTGGGTGAAGGGGGGAGGAGGGAGAGAAGGAGATTGGGGGAAGGGAGGGAGGGAGGGAGGGAGGGAGAAGGAGATGAAGGGAACTGAGGAGGGAGGGAAGGAAGGTAGGAAGGAAGGAGATGGGAGGGAGCGGAGGTGGGGGAGGGAGGGAGGGAGGGAGGGAGGGATGACGACTTGCGGACTGGAGTGGATGAAGGGTCTTGTGGGGCGGAACTCGGCGGTGGTGAAGAGGGAGGAGAGAGGAAGGGAAGGGTGGGAGGGAGAGATGAGAAGGAAGGAGGGAGAGAGGGAGGGAAAGGAGAGAGAGGAGGAGGAGGGAGGCAAAAGTTAGGGATGGAAGGAAGGAGGGAGGCAAAGAGAGGCAGAAAGGGAGGGAAGGTAGGAATGGAAAGGGAATGAGAGGGAAGGGAGGGAGGAGGAAAGGGAATGAGAGGGATGGAGGGAGGGAAAGGGAATGAGAGGGAGGGAGGGGAGGGAAAGGCAGAATGAGAGGGATGGAGGGAGGGAAAGGGAATGAGAGGGAGGGAGAGAGGATGCTGCGGCCGGTTATTTTGCGGTTCCTGGGGAAACATGGGCTGGGGCGCTCGTGATCACCTGAGTCACAAAATCGCCCGTGTGCTGCGGGGAGGGGGTCTCTCTCTCTCTCTCTCTCTCTCTCTCTCTCTCTCTCTCTCTCTCTCTCTCTCTCTCTCTCTCTCTCTCTCTCTCTCTCTCTCTCTCTCTCTCTCTCTCTCTCTCTCTCTTTCTCTCTCTCTCTTTCTCTCTCTCTCCCTCTCTCTCCCTCTCTCCCTCTCTCCCTCCCTCCCTCCCCCTCTCCCTCCTCCCTCCTCCCTCCTCCCTCCTCCCTCCTCCCTCCTCCCTCCTTCCTCATTCCCTCTCCTTCCCTCTCCTTCCCTCCTCCCTCCTCCCTTCTCCCTCCCTCCCTCCCCCCTCCCCCCTCTCTATATCATATCCACCGGAAGTTGAGCTTCATTTGCCGTGACGCGATCGCGGGTGTCACGCCGGGGTCAGGGTCACGCGGCTGGCAGAAGGCACGGGCGGGAGGGGGGCGTCGGCGCGGCGGGGCGTGTAGGCCTATGCGCTTTTTTGTGTGGTTTTGTTTGTTTTTTGTTTTATGGGAGGGTTATTTGGAAGAAGAGAGTGTGTTTTTGTTTTGTTTTGTTTTGGAAGGAGAGTGTGTTTTTTTTTATTGTTTTGGGAGGGTTATTTGAAAGGCGAGAGAGTTTGTTTGTTTTTGTTTTGGAAGGTGAGAGTGTGTTTGTTTGTTTTTGGAAGGTTTATTTGGAAGGCGAGAGTGTGCTTGTTTGTTTTGTTATTGGGATGTTTATTTAGAAGGCGAAAGTGTTGTGTGTTTGTTTGTTTTTGTTTTGGAAGGTTTATTTGGAAGGCGAGAGTGTGTGTTTTGGGGGGGTTGGGGTTTGTATGTGTTTATCAGTCTGTTTGTCTTTCTGCATGTGTCTATTTTTTTGTGTCTGGGTGTCTGTGTCTGTTTGGAAAGAGATTTTTGTCTTATATAAGGGCGAGTGTGCTGCTTTTTTAACGCGAACTCCATTTCGTTTTATTTTGTTTTATTTTGTTATGTTTTTTTCTCTCTTTCACTCTGCTCCCACTTTTCGCACAGTTGAGTTTGTGTTTGTCTGTCTGTCTGTCTTTACATGTTACGATGTGAGGCCAGCGCTATCAAGAGCCCATTGCTTTCCACTCATTTCTCTTCTCGTCTCTCCTCTTCCCTTCTCTTCTTTCTTCGCTCCTCTTTTATTTTCTCTTCTTTTCTCTTTTTTCTCTCTTCTCTTTTCTTCTCTTCCCATCTCGTCTTTCTCCTCTTCTCTTCTTTTGTATCTTTTTCTATCTCCTCTTCTCTTCCCATCTCTTCTTTCCTCTCTTCTCCTCTTTCCTCTTTTTTCTCTCTTCTCTTATCTTTTCTCTTTTCTTTTTTCTCTTTATTTCTCTCTTCTCCTCTCTTTTATCTTTTTCTCTCTTCTCTTCTCTTCTTCCCTCCTTCCTTGCGTCTCCTTTCCTTTCCTTCTTTGGTCTCCCGTTCCCTCACTCTCATCTCCATCTGTTCCTCCTGTATTCCCTCTTCCTTATCATCCACACCCTTATCCTTATTTTCTTATGGTCATTATTTATCTTTTTGTTGTTATTATCATTATCATTATTCGTATTGATCTCATTCTTATTCTTATTCTTGTTCTCCCTTTCCTCGTCCTCCACCTCTTCCTTTTCCGCATCCATACCTCCTCTTCCTCCTTCACCACCACTTCCTCCTTTTCCGCTTCTTACTTTATGCTCCCCTTCCCCTTCCCCATTCTCTCCCCTTCCTCTCCCGATCCCCTTCTCCTTCTCCTTCTCCTTCTCTTTCTCTTTTTTCCCCTTCCCCTTCCCTTTCCCCTTCCCCTTCCCCTTCCCCTTCCCCTTCCCCTTCCCCTTCCCCCATTCTCTTCCCTTCCTCTTCTCTCATTATCTCCCCTTCCTCTTCCTTCATTCTCTCTCCTTCCCCTCCCCCGCCGCCCGACCGACCGAGCGCCCTGGGCTGATTGTGGCTACGTGGCGGCTGGGCGTGTTTTGCATAATCCCGCCCACCTGTTATGGTCTTAAGGGTGGGGGGAGGAAGGGGGAAGGGGGTAAGGAGGGAAGGTAGGGAGGTGAGGGGGAAGAAAGGGGGAGGGAGAAGAGGGGAGGGAAGGGAGAAGGGGGGAGGGTGAGACAAGGAGGGAGGGGGAAGAGGGAGGGAGAAGAGGGGAGGGGGAGGTGAGGAGGGAGGGGGTAAGGGGTGGGAATGGGAGGGTGGCTTTAATTGTTGTTTTCATCTTGTTTTTGTCATGTCCTGGTCGTGAGAGGACTGTTTACATGTGTGTATGTGTGCGTGTGTGTGCGTAAGCGTAATTGTAACTGTAAGAGTGAGAGAGAGAGGCAGATAGAAACCCTGACAGACAGACTAACAGACACAGAAGACAAACAGACAGACAGACAGACGTAAAATACTGCGAGCCAAATGTCATTTAGAGCAGCAAAAACGCCTTTATGATTTGCAGGAATAGCGCACAGACCATGCAAGCGCGCGCGTGTGTGTATGTTAGTAAGTGTGTGTGTGTTTTTTTTTTTTATTATTATTATTATTTGTACCTGTTAGTGTGTCTGTGTCTTCCTCTGTCTGTGTCTACCTCTGTCTGTGTCTACCTCTGTCTGTGTCTTCCTCTGTCTGTGTCTACCTCTGTCTGTGTCTTCCTCTGTCTGTGTCTTCCTCTGTCTGTGTCTACCTCTGTCTGTGTCTTCCTCTGTCTGTGTCTACCTCTGTCTGTGTCTTCCTCTGTCTGTGTCTACCTCTGTCTGTGTCTTCCTCTGTCTGTGTCTTCCTCTGTCTGTGTACACGTATTTGTGCCTGAGGCCTAAGGGACCAAGGGAGGGGGAGGATGGGGGGGTAGAGGGGGGGGAGACTGTCAGGTGCGTGGAACGAGTATATTGTCTTCCTCTTACCTGTAATCACCTCAGTTGTTCACCAAAACACCATTATCGTCTTCGATATCTTTATTATGATTTTCCTTTTTTTCTGTTATGTCTCTTCCCCCCCATTCATCGGCCTTTTTCGCCTTCGTCAGCATCAGAAGTATTGCCAGCCTTTGCAATAATCCTAGAAATCATCTATTTATACCATCATCAGCATTTTGCCTTTTACTTTCCACCTTGCGTTATCCCCCTTCCCCCCTTCCCTCCTTCCCCTCCCCTCCCTCCTCCTCCCTCCTCCTCCCCTCCCTCCCCTCCTCCTCCTCCTCCCTCCTCCTCCCTCCCCCCTCTTCCGGAAAGTACCTCAAAGGACCTTTAAAGTTCAAAGTTGATCAGGGAAAGTTCACACGGTCGAATCGTGCAGCATGTAAGCGTAAACTAGTTTTTTTATTATTATTATTGTGTGTGTGTGCTTTGCCGTTCTCTTTAAAATGTCTTTTTTTTAAGTTTATTGATTTTTTTTGATTTTTTATTATTATTGTGTGTGTGTGCTTTGCCGTTCTCTTTAAAATGTCTTCTTTTTTTAAAGTGAATTGATAGGAGGGGTATCGACGTTGGCAGTAGTTTATGATGGCATAAGTTCTTTTGTTTTAGTTTAATGGTTTGCTTTTAGATGTGGCAAAGGTTTAGTTTAGTTTAGTTTAGTTTTAGTTTAGTAGTTTGCTTTTAGATATCGCAAAGATCTATTCTTATATTTATTTATAACGATGAGACACGTAGCATGTTATTCCCCCATTAAAGACACTACACTTATATACCATTACGTATAACCGCATAATACATACACAATTAGTTTATTACTTTCCCCTCTAAACACACAACAGTTTTATACTAATGCGTATAATCTTTTGATACATACGCATGTAGTTTATTATTTCCCCACTAAACACACACACCAGTTTCATACCAATACGCACATACGCACCCCCCCCTCTCTCTCTGTCTTTCTCTCTGTCTGTCTGTCTGTCTGTCTGTCTCTCTCTCTCTCTCTCTCTCTCTCTCTCTCTCTCTCTCTCTCTCTCTCTCTCTCTCTCTCTCTCTCTCTCTCTCTCTCTCTCTCTCTCTCTCTCTCTCTCTCACACACACACACACACACACACACACACACACACACACACACACACACACACACTCACACACTCACACACTCACACACTCACACACATACACACACACACACACGGATACAGCTTCACGGACGGAAATGCGTCAGTGATTCTGCCCCAGTTTGCAAGGTCGGTTGTCGGGTGAAGTCGGGTATGTCACACGCGGGCGGGCGGAATTGGGGCGTGGGGAGAGAGGCTGAGTTCTGTGGAGCGGGCGTGCGGGGTAAGGGCGGGGTGGAGGGGTGGGTGGGGTGGGATGGGGGTGGAGGTGGGGGTGGGGGTTGGGGGGGGGGGTGGAGGTGGGTTGTTGAGGCGTAGGTGGAGGTGGAGGTGGGGGTGGAGGAGAAGGAGAAGGTGGATGTGAAAGAGGATTGCAATGAGAAAGAGAATAAGAATGAAAATGAGAAAGAGAGAGAGAAATGAGTAAGAGGATGTGGAGGAGGAAAAGAATAACGATGAGAATAAGGAAAAGAAAGAGAAGGAAGATGGTAATGAGAAAGAGAATGATAAGTGGATGAGAGTGAGAAAGAGAGAAAGATGATGAGTATGAGAATGAGTAAAGAGAAATAAAATAAGGATGGATGTAGAGGAAAAGTGAGAATGCTAATGTGTTTATAAAGATTTTTTACCTTTTTTTTTTTGGGGGGGGGGATATGGAACGATTTATTTTGCGTTAAACCGAGTTAAATAATTGTTGTTTTTGTGTGTGTCTCGTACTTGTTTATGTTTTTGATTAAAATTCTGGCGGTGAACGTCAAAGTAAAATCACTGAAAACGATATGAAGAATAAAAAAAATAAAATTGGTGTTTACAGGAAAGTATTTATGGATGGAATAAGAGGAGCATGTGACTGAAACGAAGTAATAAGAGACATAGAACAGAAGGAGGAATTAAAAGAAAACACAAAAGGGGAGGGAATTGTGTGCTTGGCTTTTATAAGTGAATAGAACGAGGAAGAATAGAGAAAGAAAAAAGAAGGGGGAGGAAGAATAGAAAAGAGGGGAAGGAAGAGGAGAAATAAGAAAAAAATCGAGAAGGAAAAGGAGAAAAAAAGTGAAAAAACGAAAAAATAAGAAGAGGAGAGAAAAAAAGGAGGTGGAATATTAGAATAAAGGAGGAGGAGGAGGAGGAGAAGAGTCGGCATGGTACACACGGGCGCCCCCCCGGCCGCTGCCACCGCCATGGAGGGGTCGCGGGCGGTGGAGCGGGCGCGCCTCGCCTACCAGCGCATGATGAGGACGGAGATGATGAGAGGTAAGAAGGGAGAGGGAGAGAGAGGGAGAAAAAGGAAGAGAGAGGTAGAATATGAACGGTAAGAAGGGAGAAGGAGAATAGGAAAGGTAAGAGGGGAGAGGAAGAGAGAGGAAGAATATGAAAGGTAAGAAGGGAGAGGGAGAGGAAGGGAGAGAGAGGGAGATGATGAGAGGTAAGAAGAGTGAGGGATTAAGAGGAAGAGAGAGGGAGATGGAGAGAGAGAGAAAGAGGGACAGGAAAAGAGAAGGAGCAAGAGGGGGGGAGAGGGAGAGGGTGATGGAGAGATAGAGGGAGGAGGAGGAGCAAAAGAGAGAGAGAGAGAGAGAGAGAGAGAGAGAGAGAGAGAGAGAGAGAGAGAGCATAAGAGAGGGAGAGGGGGGAGAGAAGGAGCAAGAGAGAGACATAGACAGAAAGAGAGAGACAGAGCAGGGGAAATTTTAGAGAAGCTTGTCTCCTTTTTTCTTCAGATTCCAAGTAACAGTAACAAGCCCGAGCTTACCTTGTTGTCCTCGATATAACTGTCAAGCGTGAGTTTGTGCCAAATGCCAGTCCTCTCTTTTTCTTCCCTTTGTCATGCCCGAAGGAGGGACATGTAGCCTTTGGGAAATGTAATGCGTGTACTGATAAGCCCAATGTAGTTTGTTCACGGGAGAAAAATGGATTGAAATACGGAGGAGGTTTGTATTGGTTGTATTTTTCTTCGAGAGTTGAGGCGGTGTTGGTAAAGAGCAGGTTAGGTGTTGAGTGCCTATGGAATGTAGGTCAGCTGTGACTGTTATTATTATGTTGTTGTTGTTGTTTTTTTTATAGATATTTGATGCTGGATCGAAATCATTATTAGATATATCGTTTTTTTTCGGTTTGTGGTTGATGGTGTTTTCTTGTATTGTATTTACCATTACCTCTGCGCAGATAAGGACCCGACTTTCTTGTTGAACGCCCTCGTCTTCTAGTTAACAGAGCGTAGGATTGGCTTCGATGAAAGAGGAGGTGTTCCGATTGGTGAAGACTGGCGGCAGCGAGAAAGTAGATGTTCGGTAGAAAGTAGAATTAAAGTCTTTAATTTTTTCTTTCTCTCTCTTAAGATCCAGCGGGCATTCACAGAAGCCATGAGAACAGGCCTAGCGAAGGGTGGTCGTCAGTAGTTCCTGTTTGTGAAAGTCTCTTTTTACGAATGAAGAGAGAAAGAAAGAGAAAGAAAGAAAGAAAGGAGGAGTTGTCTGTGGGTAAGAATGGGTTGGATGAAAAGGGGAGGCGGTTGTAGAAGGTTGTAGAAGCGTTGATTGTGTTCTTGGACTGTACTTGTGAAGGGGAAAGTGGGTTTGCTTTCAAACGTTTGAGAAGGGACTTTTCTGAGGCAGTGTGAAAGAAATTCGGTTTACTTTTATCACTTGTTGAGGGGGCCTTTTTTTCAGAGGGAGGGAGGATACGGCGTGAAAGATTCTTCGCTTTATTTGAGGAGGGCTTTTTCTCTGAGGCAGGGTTCGCTGTAAAAGAAATTTTTGGTTTACTTTTATCACGTGTAAGGGGGGAGGGGGCTTTTTCAGAAGGAGGGAGGATACGGTGTAAAAATACTTCGGTACTTTTATTTAAGTACTTTTTCTCAGGCAGGGTTCACTGTAAAAGAAATGTGGTTTACTTTTATCACGTGTAAGGGGGGGTGGGGGGGCTTTTTCAGACGGAGGGAGGATACGGTGTAAAAAAAATACTTCGGTTTACCTTTATTTGACGGGGGATGGGGGGGGGCTTTTCTGAGGCAGGGTTCAGTGTAAAAGAAATTTTGGTTTACTTCTATTTTCAGAGGACTTTTTTCATAGGTAAGGTATTGTGTTAAAACAATTTAATTAACTTTTAACATCGAAAGGGGATTCTTTTTCATAGGGAGAAACCTATACGAAAAATAATTTGTTATATACCTTTAACACTGAAAGAGGGTTTTTATTTTCATAGGGAAGATACCGCATAAAAGACGATTTAATTCACTTCTAACATTTAAAGGGGACTTTTTCTTGAGGTGGGAAGGGACTGGAAGAGTTTAAGGTTACTTGCTACTAAACGGGCACACCAGGAAGTACATTTTGTTACGGTACTGTAGTTGGTGTTAATGAAAAAAGAGAGAAAAAAACGTGATGCTGTTTGAAGTGTTCAGTATTCTGGTATTTCTGTGTAAAAGTTTCTTATTATTTTCATATTATTTCCTACTGTTTCAAACTAACTGTAAATAGAGTTTGTGGATGATGGGACACTTGAAAAGAAGTGACAGGAGGACCATTAGATTTATCTAGGAAGGGCATGGAACCTATGATTAAAGTGAAAAGGCGGTCTTAAGAATTTTCCTTTTTTTTCTCTCATTAAAAAAAAAAAAAAAAATAGGCTTTGACTCCCACAGGTGATGTCGTGAACCACATTTTCTATTTCAAATTTAGGACAAACTATTTTTTTTTTCTCGAGAACGACTTCTGTTGCAAGTTTACAGAAACAGGGATGTAAAGAAACCACAAAATATAAAGAAAAGAATTCCTGCGGCATCTCCAGGAGACGTTAATGAATATGGATGTGAAGAGACCTGGCCAACAACAAAAAAATAACAAGCAAACAAACAAAATAACAAAAAATAAATAAAACAAACATAAAAAAAGGTAATGAGATAGGTTAGGAGGGCACGGTGTTGCCGTCTCGCAGATCAGCTGTTTGTGCGTCTCACTTGCCCGCGGATGACCATGAGAAAATAAATAGAAAATAAATAGTGGCGTTCCTCTTACGCCATTGGGGGTGTGCTGGGTCGGAGAGGGGGGTGGGGAGGGGAGGGGAAGAGGTGAGGAAGGGGAGGGGAAGAGGAGAGGAAGGGGAGGGCAAGAGGGGAGGAAGGGGAGGGGGGAAGAAGGGAGGAAGGGAAGGGGGGGAAGAGGGGAGGAAAGGGACGGTGGGGGGGTGGGGGGGGACGTACGTGGGAAAGGAAATACATGAATGATTGTGGGAGGTAGGAGAAGAAAGCGGTAAGGAGATGAAGCGATATGTCGTGGTAATTAGAATGCAAATAGGTAGGTAACCCGCGGGTAAACAAGTGATATTGGTTCAGTCTGTTTGGATGGTCAGGTCAGGTATGACGGTTAGTTGTGTTTATGCTTCGTTCATTATTATTATTATTATTATTATTATTATTATTATTATTATTTATTATTATTATTATTATTACTTTGTTTTATTTGTTTATTTATTTTTGTACAATAGGGATTTATTTTCATATTTTCTCTTTCGTTTATAAATCTTTTATTGCCGCGTGTACATCCGGTGTTCTGATTCTCCTGTCTTCGATTCTCCTTCGTTCGTTTCATCATGTTTTCCTTCTTCCAGTGTTAATTTCCGTATGTTGACCGCCTTTTTCTTCTTCTCATCTTCTTCATCATATTTTCCTTCTTCCAGTGTTAATTTCCGCATGTCGACCGCCTTTTCCTTCTTCTCATCTTCTTCATCATATTTTCCTTCTTCCAGCGTTAATTTCCGTTTGTCGACCGCCTTTTCCTTCTTCTCATCTTCTTCATCATATTTTCCTTCTTCCAGTGTTAATTTCCCAACCTAACCCCCCCTCCCCCTCTCTCTCTCCCCCTCCCCCCCCGCAGCGGACAGCGAAGTGCGCGGCGAGGCTCGAGGTCCGCGGTCCGAGAGGTCGAGCGTCAGCCACAACGACGACGTCTCGAGCACCAGCAGCGAGAAGTACGAGCGGGACGTGGCCATCCTCAACTCCTGCTTCGACGACATCGAGCGGTTCATCGCCCGGCTCCAGCACACGGCCGCCGCCACCAGGGAGCTCGAGCGGAGGAGGAGGTAAGGTGGAGGAGGAGGGAGAAGGAGGGGGGGAAGGTGGGGGAAGGTAGGAAGGAGGGTAGGAGGGAGGGGTGTTGGAGGGTAGGAGGGAGGAGGAGGGAGGAGGGGTAGGGGGAGGTAGGGAGGGGTAGGGGGGGAAGGTGGGGAGGTGGGAGGAAAGGGAGGAGGGTAGAGTAGGAAGGAGGAGGGAAGGGTGTAGGAGGGAGGAGGAAGGAGGAGGGAAGGGGGTAGGAGGGAGGAGGAAGGAGGAGGGAAGGGTGTAGGAGGGTAGGAGGGAGGAGGGAGGAAGGGTGTAGGAGGGAGGAGGAAGGAGGAGGGAAGGGTGTAGGAGGGAGGAGGGAGGAAGTGGGAAGGGGGGTAGGGGAGAAGAGATGCAAGGTGTTTTAACCTCCACCTGATACTCCATTAAGCAAGTGATCTGTGGCTTATCGGGGTTGACGATTAGTAGACCAAGAGGCAGAGGTGGGGTAGGGGGGGGTCAGGGTGCTCCTCTTGATAATGCATTGATATATGGCCAATGGAGTGATGTAATTCGGGGATTTTATCGGCTTTTAGATGTTTTTTGGTGAAAACACATTTTTTTTCTTCTTCATGCCCGACCTGGTCTCCATCTGAAAGGAGAGAGAAAGGGAGGGGGAGGGAGAGGGAGAGAGGGAGGGAGAGGGAGAGAGAGAGGGGGAGGGAGGGAGGGAGAGAGAGAGGGAGAGAGGAAGAGAGGGAGGGAAGGATGGAGATGGAGAGAGAGAGGGAGGGAAGGAGGGAGAGCGAGAGAGAGAGAGGGAGGGAAGGAGGGAGAGGGGGAGAGAGAGAGGGGGATAAGGAGGGAGAGGGAGAGAGAGAGAGGGGGAAGGAGGGAGAGCGAGAGAGGGAGAGGGGGAAGGAGGGAGAGCGAGAGAGGAGGAGAGAGAGGAGGGAAGGAGGGAGAGGGAGAAAGAGAGGGAGGGAAGGAGGGAGAGGGAGAGAGAGGGAGGGAGGGAGGGAGAGGTAGAGGGAGAGGGAGGGAAAAAGAGAGAGGGAGGGAAAAAGAGAGAGGGAGGGAAAAAGAGAGAGGGAGGGGGGGAAGAAGGGTAGAAGGGAAGGAGTGAGGGGGGAAGAAGGGTAGAGGGAAGGAGGGAGAGGGAGGAAGAAGGGTAGAAGGGAGGGAGGGAGGGAAGGAGAGAGAGGGAGGGAAGGAGAGAAGAGGGAGGGAAGGAGAGAGAGGGAGAGAGAGAGGGAGGGAAGGAGAGAGAGGGAGGAAGGAAGGAAATGAGGAAGAGAGAGAGGGAGGGAAGGAGGGAGACAGAGAGAAGGAGAGAAGGAGGGAGGGAGGGAAGAAGGGAAGGAGGGAGGGAGGGAAGAAGGGAAAGAGGGAGGGAGGGAAGAAGGGAAGAAGGGAAGGAGGGAGGGGGAGAGAGAGAAAGAGGAGAAGGGGAAGAGGAAGGGGAAGGCAGGGAAATAGAGAGAAGGGGAAGGGAGGGGGTGTGAGTGTGAGAGTAAGAGTGTAAGAGTGTGAGAGTGAGAGAAAGGGGAGGACAGAGGGAGAGAGGGAAAGAGGGGAGGAGAGGGAGAGGGAGAGAGAGAGAAAGGGGGGGGAGAGAGGGAGAGAAAGAAAGGGAGGGTGAGAGGGAGAGAACCAGGTTATTACCTGTACTTGGCAGCATTTTTTATTCTTTTTACATGTATTGATTGGCATTTACCTCTGTCAAGGAAGTTTGGTTTTTGCTTTTGTTCATTGATCTTTCAGCAAGATTATGGAAAAAGTTGCAATTAGATGGTGAAGACTTTTTATAGATGGTTTATTTAGGGCCAGAAACCGGTTGTTTAAATTTCTATGTTAACCTTGGCCAGCATCTGGATCTGTAATTGGATGAAAGGATTCTGCACCACAGTGAACACTCATAAAAAATAACTATATCACAGATTGGAAATAAATTTTCTTTGTGTTAGAATCGTACGATTTGTAATTGGGCTTAAATTTTTTTCATCTCTTGCTTGCTGTGACTTTCTCTAAGGAAATTTTATAGATGGATTGCCCAAGGGCTGGGGATCAGTTAATTAGGTCAAGGATCAATTTATATAATTCTTTATTATTGCAGTATATAGTTTTTTAGTATTGGTAGACATGTCTCATTAAGTGCTTTGAAATTTAAGCCTTTGAATTTCATCTGATGGTTGTGAAAGGCACTTGAATTCCTCTAACTCTCTCTTTTCAAATGAACTGTTGCGTCATGCGCCTTTGGTCAGATAAATGATGTGAAAATTGGATTCCAGGTCCCGAAAATCCAAGAAGAAAGACATTGGAGACGGCCTGCTGTCAATGCGCGCCAAGCCTCCTCCTGAGAGGGAGTTTGTTGATATCTTCCAAAAATTCAAGCTGTCATTTAACTTATTGGTGAGTTTGTTATATTTGGATATCCATGTATTTTGATAGTGATACTTTTTTCTTGTGAAATGTTGTCTTTTCCAGTCAAGGAATGCATAAGTAATGAATAACTGATTAGAATATATGGTACAGTTTTTTATCTGATAAAGTTTTCCAAGATGGGAAATACTATGTTAGCACATATTAGTTTGTACCTAAATGGTATAACTTGGTCTCTCCTCAGGCAAAGCTGAAGTCCCACATTCATGACCCAAATGCCCCAGAACTTGTACATTTCCTGTTTACTCCGTTGGCACTTATTGTTGATGCTTCACGTGACTCAAACTATGGGCCAAACCTGCCTGCTAAGGTAATTATGTTGCTAAGCTGCAAGAATTGTTGAAGACTTATTGTAAGTAGAAAACATTGATGAACTGTAATACAGGTAGATATGAAAATTCCATTTCATATTTTTAGTATTAATTAGATATATACCTTTAATGTAGAAGGATGAAAAGAAGTAACTTATAATCCAATCGTTACTTAACATTCAGGTCCTGTCTCCGCTGTTGACTGCTGATGCTATTGACCTCCTCACCAACTGCCTCACATCACGAGAGACAGAATTATGGCAGAACCTGGGAGAAGCTTGGTGTGTCCCTCGTAGCATGTGGAAGTACAATGTTCCACCCTATCAGCCAGGTGAGTTGTGTTTATAAACTTAGTTTCCTACACATTTTTTTTTTCTTCCCTGTACAATAGATACTTAATATTTTAGATGAATAAATAAGTATTTAGTTGTTACATTTGTAACAATTTTTGTACTTTCTTGAAAAAAGATAGGTAAGAACTGCTCTGTGTATGAAAGAGAAGATAGTATTTAATTAATTTGTGTTCTTTTTCCCAAACAGTATTTTCAAGTGGCTGGGCACCTGAACTTTCAGAGAGTGAACGGCACTCAGAGGTGGTTTCAGATGGCAAAAGGGTCAGAGAGGTATGATTTGTCTTTACGATAGTGTATTTTTCTTCTATTCAGTATTCAAAGTTTTTTTTTTCATGATGTTACTTTACTTCTCTTGCATATTGTGGAGGGATATATTTGGATTCCATTCATAATGTGGGAAAATTTCCTAAATTTTGTGCAAAATACTGCTTTGTCTGTATTTCTGTGGTTTGCATGCAAGGACAAGGAAGCAGGTGTAAGTCTATATCATGATCTTATTAACGATGACATGTATCTCGGTCTGATGTTGAGTTGATATTTTCAGTGAATTTGAAATCATTATACAGGCAATTATCTTGACAGAGACACAATAATTATATAGTTATTAGATAGATTTATATATTTATTTATTAGTGGTAGTATTTTTGATTTGTCATTATAGGGTTACCATAAGGATTATTAGATAGTAGTGAGCAAGGAAGGAATACCATTTGTAGATTTGAAAATTATCAGTTGCTCTTTAGCTGTTAGTATTTTGTGAGAAAGTATTTTCTAACAAAGAAGATATTAGTTGTTTTGGTTGGAACCTATATTCTGATACACTTTTTTTGGTTTTGTATGCAACCTGTAACCTTTATTTTAGAAGGTAAAGTAGGATGAAGTAAGGACCACATAGGAACTGGAATCATCTCACTTGTAACAGATAAACTATTTTTCATATTTCTACTATTTTACTATATATTACAGTGTGTATTATAATGCAGCACACATACTGAAAGATTGTTTGTTAAGAGTATATAATTTTGCATGTGAGTTTTGATAACAGCTTTAGGTTTAGGGAGGATATTATCAAAACTTTGTATATTTTTTTCATTTTTGATAATGCTGCAGTTGGTCATTATAATAAACCATTTTGATAACTGATTTCATGTAGTACTAGTCGGATTCATGAGAATAAAATTTGCTTATAAATGCAATAGGGTCGTCTGCGAAGTGATGAGTACGGCAGTGACTTCTATGACTCTGACCGACGGGAGGCATCCCCCCCACCACCAGGTCGTTACTATGGTCATGATAGGTAAGTGCTAAAGAAGCTACTATTAATTATGTGTAAAGCTTACAGTGGTAAAAATGATGTATGGTTCTGAGGTTCTGTTATTTTTTAAAAGTCATGTTTGAAATCTAACACGTTATTTAATCTTCTAGGCCACGGTCAATGACTCCTCCCTCAGAATATCCTCAAGCAGGGAAAAGTGACATCTCCCAAGACTCCATGGATCAGCCTACGTTTGAGAAGCATCAGCGGCAGTGGCTCAACGATCTCAAGTCACGCGGAGCAAAAATTGTACAGGTGACATACCCACGCACCGCCAATAACGACAAAGAGCTCACAGTTGTTCGTGGTGAATATTTGGAGGTAAGTACTTTTAGGAGTAGTTGTTTGTTGCAGAGAATATAGGCTCTTTTGCTATATTTGATGGAAATATAGGAACCATTATGTAAAGAAATATCTTAATTTTTTTTTTTTCTTTTACCAAGGTCCTGGATGACAGTCGCAAGTGGTGGAAGGCAATAAATGCACGAGGACAGGTTGCTCACGTCCCACACACAATAGTGACCCCATATGCTGCTGACCAGGTAAGAAGGAGAATTATTGTCAAATAATTTTTTGTTGATTACTTGCCATATGTTATTTTGTTATCTGTTCCTTGCTTTTGGATAGAAGGAAATAGATGAGAAGAAAAAGTAACGATTAATCAACCGACAGGATAGTAAGGAAGATTACCGTGCTGGTGCTCAACGCAGTGCCCCGCCACCCGTCTGGAAGGGCAAGAAAGGTGAATTTCGGTATTTCTAGTTCCCAGCCTGATACCTGTAGTGCTGTTACTGGTGGTTCACGACCTCTTATAAGATGTTCCAATCCTCCACTTGTGGTGGTTGCAATAGGGTGATAGGAAACATAGGAAGATTGATGAGTGGAATCATGCAGGGATAATTTAACAATCAACTTTGAATCAGAGAATGTTCGATATCTGCAAGTGTATAGCGAAAATTGGTATTGAATGTTGTGTGTAGAGTAAAGAGATCTTCCTAATGATAGCTGAAGGTGCTACAACACATGTCATGCTAGATTTTTAAGGCCATAAGGTACTGCAGGAGATCGTGAACCAGCAGTAGGTAGCTCTGAAAGGGGGAGCATTGTGAATGTCTCCGTGTGGGTGTATATGTGTACGTGACATTTCTCCACTGTGCACCGTCTTAATTGATTATACACGCTTAAGTACGTAGGCTATATTTAGAAATCTTTTCTGTTTGTAATATTTTCCTTATAAATGTTATCATGGTGAACACTAAATTATTATTGATGTGCATAGCTATTGATGTTCATCCAGTTTTTAAAGAGACAGATTTTTAATTTCTTACAGTTATTTAGTATTCACCTTATGGAGTGTATGATTTAGCTGGTAATGATTGTAAAAAATATATATACTGATAATTATTTTATCCATTGTCACTAGGAAAACCATTCCATGTGAAGGGAACACTTTTGCTAGTTAAATCATTCACAAGTCTATGTGTACCTTTGTTCTATCAGTGTAATTGAGAGCACAGTTCAACATTATATTCATTTTACTTATAGTTGGAAATGTAACAGTTAAAGTTTAGCTTGAGTGAATGAAATAATTTCCCCTTAAGGAATGTACAAGGTAAATAACTTAGTTGAGAATAGATTTATTGTTTGTTATTGCTTGAGTTATGCCACAACACAGTATGAGTTGTGTATAGACTGTGTCTTCTGTGGTATATTTGTTATCTGCTATATTCTATCATCATATATGAATTTATATTTTCTAATATGTACATTAGCCTGTGGACCCTCCAGACTAACATTACCACCATAGCTGTTTAATCTGAGTGTACAGAATTCATTAGTTTATTTTAAAAAGCTTCACTAAATAATGAATGATTGTATGTAGTGAAGCAGACATTCCATGCTTTAGTGTTTTAGATGATATATAACCTAATTTTGTGTTCATTATCCGAGTTCAGCAAATCCCTTATTTGCTCACCAATGCCTGACTGCCACTGCTCACATACATATTCTGTATTTAAGTCTGCTGTTACTGTAGTGCTGTAGGATATATGTGGGTTGATGATGTTACTCATGTGGACTTGTGTAAGTTTGACATTTCTGACAGTACAGTATCAGAAAATTTCTTGAAGAGTTACCAAATATTGGTTTATGTTTTCTTGCCTTTAATGGTTGTCTCAGAAATATGTAGAATAGCCTCATCCCCTACTTCTCTTTCCTTGTTAAATAAGATGATAAAGAATTATAAAGTGACTCCCTTGTGTTTTCTGATACTTTGATGCTGAAGAAAATATCCAACTTTTGGAAACAAGAAAATGATGACTTGTGTGAGACTGTTATGTACTGGCCCATCTTGCGGCACTATGGACTCTCTCTGCTTGAGGTTTCTTTCTGGTATTTAACTTTTAATTTCTTTTTTTTTCGTAGTTTTGCTTTAGCATGACAAGACTAGCTTTTGTAGGCTTTACATTACATACACAGTAATAATGAAGTTTAGCAACTGAACAAGATAATCAAAGACTGATTTTAACTGTACAGCTTATGAAATCTAGCCTTGCTCTGTACTTTAGAGCCTTACATCATCCAGTGGTGAGTGGACTACTAGACACCAGGTAATGTACGCTTCAGTCAGAGTTTCAGAAGAATATGGGTTCCCGTTCATTTTGGAGAGCTCATTTGTGGCATTCTACATTTTTTTATTATTATTATTATTTTTAGTGTCGAACTGTAGAGCAGTTCTGTAAAAGTATAAGAATAGGTTTGTAAATATAAGCTGCTTTATCCTTTTTTTTTCTCTCTCTCTCAAAGAGTTAGGGATGCCATAATCCTGAAGCTGTAGGTAACCTGGTTGGGACGAGACATTAATTGCATGCATGGTGGAGGGTTTTAGTGGACGGCTCTGTTGACTCCTGTGATGATGAGATAGGCTGAGGTTAGCTCTGGGTTTGGCTCATTCTGGGTCTTAAATATGACTCATGTGGAGCTCATACCCAGGGCTCATATCAAGCCATCCTATCATCTTTCATGGCTTCAACTGACTAACTCATTACGTATGAAATAGACACCACTGCCTTCTGTTTTCAATAATGGGGACGACAACTCCATACTGACTCATGACCAAATTTTGACGGGTCTCCTTGGACATACTGTCATCTTAAAAGTGATGGGCTAAGAAAAGAGAATAAGATAGAGAAGATAAGATTAAAACAGACAGAAGCATGCTAAATTTAAGAGACAGTGACAATACAAGACATTCATCTCATACAATTTCCTTTTTTATTGAAGAGCAAACCATACTATGTGCTTAGGATGCACGCAATCAGATTGGTTGTATGTCTTAAGTTTTTATTTTAACTTTTATGACTTTTTTTTCTTCCTTTACTGTATGAAAACCAAAAATATCAGTTGACAAGATTTACTGTGAAATCAGATTCCTGACATTTGTAAAGAATTTCATGTACATTTGTAACATAAGAATTCTTATTTTTCAGTAAAATGGTAGATGGTTGTGGCAAATGAATCTTACATTATATAAAATGTAATATCGAGATAAAGATGAATAAACCAATGAGAAAATATGTACTTTATTTTGTATTTTGTAATTTTCCTTAAGTATCTGTGCCATATTGTCAACAGAGCCCAAAACATACTTTGCACCCATGCACAAAATGCCTTCCGGGCAGTTCAGTTTTTCCGTTTGTTTCCTGTTGATGGGTGGGAGGGAATGGGCAGGATCATTTGTTACAGCAAGACCCAGTTTCCTGCAGCAGCTCATATCTGTTTGGTAAGTAATTTCTTCATGTATTATTGTTAGTGGTTTAAATCCTTTCTTCTGTATGTTCTTGCTGAGTTATAGTTTTAAAAATAGAGATGAATGGAATAAGTTACCCAGCCTATTTTTGTTAGAAAGATTTCCCGGATAGAATTCATTCCTATATCAAGTTCTCAAGAGATAAAGAGACACCTTATCACTTTCGTTAATGTTTTTCGTAGCATGGTCTAGGTATAGATTGCATCTGGGGAAAGAGAACTCTTCTAATTTTATGATTTTGTACTGAGTGTAATTGCAGGTGCTTTAATAAGTGTGTGTAAGAGCAATTGCATGTGCGTGTGAGCATGTGTGAGTCAGTGTGAGTGTCTTTTTGTTTGCTGGGTGGTTGTGTGTGTGGATGTGGGTGTTCATATGTGTGAAAGTTTAAGTTTAAAGTGTAAGTATGCGAGTGAGAGGGAATGATGTTGGTGAACATATTGGGGATTGTATATAATTTAGACTGGAAACAAATAAAAGCTAGTTTTATCAGGCCAGTGAAGAGTAGAACATTCTTGGCAAATGTACTACAATTTCCTGCACCCTTACAACACTGAAACTTCTGTAGTCATTTACAGTGGAATAAACTTATTGTAGTAGCTTAATTTGTATTCAGTGGGTTAGAATCCTCACCTTACCTGCACACTGACAACAAAGGTATATGGGTATAGCACTGTTAAGTTTTTGCTTATCGTATAAATCCTCTTTTCTGACTGGTTTGTAAGAATCATATTAGAGGGAACAGAAGAGAATGTAAAGAGAATGTTTGGGCAAGTGACACTTAGCATTCCCAAGGTTGCGAGTTTGCTAGTGGGTTAAATGATAGCACCAAAAGGCATGGGAATATGTTTTTAATATTTATTGTTTGAAAATGTTATTACTTAGCCAGTTCATTGGTTTTAGGATTTCTTTGTTTAACTATGGTGGTAAATAGTGTTACCAACATGTCAAGAACTATCTTATTTTTATATATTAATAATGGGGACTAATGGAAAATTATAGAGGTGCATCTGATTAGTTCAGAAAATCATGAGACAAAGTTGTTTAGAGTTACACATAGTCATGATGTATGGCATTCTTCTAGGCAGCTTGCTCATTTGTTGTACAAGGAAAGAGTATATCAGTAAACCAGTTGTTCAACCCTTTCTCAAAGTAGGCTTTCGTAACTCCTCCAAACAACCGAAAGTCCCTGCAGATTTTGACTCAGATTCAAGTGAGGAGTTCCACAAAAGACCCACACCAGGTGAGTGGAGCCCTTTCTACCCGTTTCTGGAGTACTCAGCTCCTTGTGTATCCAATTACTTTCAAAAGTTCATGGCAAAATTCTCATGTGGATTTTCCTGTAAAAGTGTTATTTTAGGTGAAGTTACAGTGTAGTGATGTATCTACACTGTAGTTGGATTCACTTCCTGTTGATTTCTGCTTGCATATGCCTTAGTTTTTAAAATTTCTTTTATATGTCTGCTTAATGTTGGTATTTATCTGCTTCCTGTCCTTTCTCTTTGGAATCATTCTTCAGTTCTCGTACACTATTGTGTTTTTTTCATTTTCTTTTATTTTATAAACCAATTTTGACTCTAAGAATAAAATCATTGTCCAAAAATGCTGCTTTAAAGTCTCACAAGTAAAGAAAAGACATTGAAAAAAAACAGACTTATAATATACCTCTCTCACAGGGTACGGCTCCAATGAATCGAGTGATGAAGATGCTGCAGGTTCACGTAAGAAGAACAGTACAATCCCTGCTCCCCCACCCCCTCCACCCCCAGACTTTACCCCAAGTAACTCAGTGGCTAAGAGAACTCCTAAGCCTAGACCCAATAATGCAAACCAGATGTATGCTACGAGTAAGTGCTGCCTCGATTTTTATGGTATTTCTTGAAATTGTTCTATCAACTCAACTTTTTTAGGACACGGCAAAACAAGTTCTTTGTATGTATTGAATTTGTTTTGGTTGTTGTTGTTTTGTTGTTGATATCTGTTATTTACAACAGTATTATTGAACATCAAGATATGCAGATGTCATAACTGCTCATAGATGAAAATGTATATATAATGCAACAGCTTCATATAGTTATAAAAGGCTTATGAACTATTGTTTCTTGACACCTTTGTGTAATTTATATATATATACATATATATATATATATATATATATATATATATATTATATTTTTTTTTTTTTTTTTTTTTTTTTTTTTTTTTTTTTTTTTATTTTTGTATATATTAGTTATAATGTAAAGATTTAGATATGTAAGTAAATCATTAATTTCCTTTTCTTCATATAATACTTTTGTTCTATATTTTGTATCTTAGATCTTAAAAAGATCAAGTACATTATTGTTGATTATATGCAAAATTTTTCCATTAGATTGGCAAAGAAATTGATTGAAATACTAATACTATTGACATCACACACACTGGAGACTGATGACAGAATTATTTACAGCTAAATCTAATGTGGATATGATGAACGAAGAACTGAAGCTGGTGCTAGAGTCGTTCCGTCGTCAGAGGCCACATCTAGATATTCAGAAAACACCTGATGTTTACATATACCAAACTTCAACCCCACAGGAAGTGCAAAAATGGCTTGAAATGAAGGGCTTCTCCAAAAGGTACATTATTTACATCATCACTAATATTTTACTCGTGTTTAAATATTTTATAAGTTCACTTAATTTCTATTTTTTTTCTTTCTTTCTGATATAAAAAAAAAATACTCACTTGAGGTAATATGACAATGTATGTATTAATATGTTCTTTGCTAGGTAGAGAAAATAATGAAAAATAATCCTCCTAATAGCAATGTGTTCATTTTAATTTTTACAGAATTCGGAAACAGTTTGAGGGTGTTGATGGAGAGAAACTGTTTGCACTGGACAGGGACCAACTTATTATACATTGCGGGAAGGCTGAGGGCATTCGGTTGGACTCTCAGATCACTATACAGCGTAATATAACAGGGGTAAGATCTCATTTTCCTGTCATTTATTTGACTTTTTTTATGCCAGAATCTGTTTTAATACTGCAGCCATGTGCACATGATGGTAGAGCCCATGAAAGTACTGCCTGCTTAATGCATATCCCTTATGGCGGCCTATGACCACTATGGGGCACGCTTGTTTTGTGTCCACCCATGAAAATGGACATTGGTATTTCAATATTAGGATAAAAATGTTTATCCAAACAAGACTGCCTATAGTGCAAACAAGGCTTTAGAAATTATGTAAATCAGGATGACTGGAAGAAATTGTCAATGTATTGAGAAAGCCAACATTTTAAACATTTCTACTCTTGCCTTTCAGTACAAGACTGCACGCTCATCAGAACTTAGGCAGATTCTCGCTCAGAGAAGGAACAAAGTTGAAGCTGACAAGACAGACGCAAAAGAATCGATCACAGAAGACTTTAGCTTCCTTAGAGACTATGATAAGAGTGGTTATCAAACTGATTCAGGTGAGTTTTCAAGTTGTATGAGTGAAAAAGATATTTACTGTATCTTATGCTTAATAAACACTTTGCTGCCATGAATCAATTGAATGGAAAAGATGCATCAATATTTCACAAGAAATCTTTACATGAAAATTATCGTGTGTGTTTAAAATGTGTATACACAAATATAAAGATATATTATGTATATATTTCATTTAAGTCAATCTATGATATTTTACAGAATCAGACGATGAAGACATGGAGGTCCCAGGTGCCTCGGGTGGACTTGCTGGTACACTTAAAGAACAAATTAAAAAGCAGAGAAAGAAGATACAAAATCAGGCCCTTGATGACAAGGCTTCTCGATGAATAACTTCATTCACATCGGTTGTAGATTTTAAGCAAAAAGAATAGAAGTAATGAGTCTATATTGTCAGTCAGTTCAGCCCAGTGAGTTTTTTTGGCCCAAGATGTCTAAAGCTATTTGGAAATTTTGGGTTTACAGTCATATCATATATGTATAGTCTCATTAACCATCGAATGTATAATTACATATATTCCAGTGAGGATATTTAACCCCTAATGATTTGTGTAATATATTTCTAAGCATCCAGAGTATTTAAGACTATAGATAGTGTATATCCATGGCCATATATAGGATAGTTTATTGGCTTAGGTATGTTCAAGATATTGTGTAGTAAAAGCTGTTGAATTGTTATTTTCATTTTGTACGATGTTAGGAACTGTTTGTGTTGTAGAATTTGCATGTAGCAACTACTGTTTGCTTTTGCTGGGAAAATTCTTACAGCCTTGATGGTATGTAACAATCACTCTTTTAAAATAAAAACTTATCATTAAGTACATTTGTAATGTGCATGGAGGTCAGTATGTTATTTTTTATGTGATATATTCTTACTTTTTTGTAATTACCTGTTGATATGTTCATAATTGTATAAATCTAATAGAGTGAAAAATAATATATACTTGAAATATGAGATATATAATGTTGGTATTTTCTCCAGGAACCAGAGCATTTATGGTTATATAGATGTAGGTATATAGCTTATATCTATCAGTATGGGAGAGTAATATAGTGTTGGAAGTAAAGGTTATATCAAAATATTCAGTGGAGATAGTAAGGAAAACAAGTAACTTTTTCACTTACTATAGCAGGAATCATATATATATATTGCTCATATTCAGTTCCAAAAAGCAAGCTGTAGACATTACCATTAAGACTGTAGGCTAAGTGCTTACAGTCTTTTAGGCAACACAGTTAATTGTTCCTGGACATATTTACTCAACAATGCCATATATTAGGAATTTGATTGTTTACATTTATGAGAATGGATTTTCATTGTGATGTGGATTACAAGGATACATTTCCTCTTTCCCTCATTCTAGTTACTGTGAATGCAACGAATTTAGAATATTAGTAACGGAAACATTGAAAATGTTCTGTAGGGGATGAGGAAGGACTTCATAGTACTTGTTTATAGGATCATTTTGGCAGTCTTTGTTGACAATAAGAAAAAAACAGTAAAATAAATATATTTACTAGTTCCAAAAGGGATATTTCAGTGGAATTTTCCTCTCACCTTGATTTCCTGTACTGTTACAATCATCATAATGTCTTTTTAAAACTACATGCTATGTTAGTTAATACTACTTTGGATTCCTCTTTGTAAGGAGACACTTGAGGTGAAGGAGACCTGTATGTTCCACTAGAATTTCATAGCAATAATCATGTATGTAAGATTTGTAATTTCTCCAGGGATAGAATTAAAGGCTTGCAGTTTGTTTGTGTATTGTAATGTCTTTTCTATGGGGCTTTTTGGTGCCAAGATGTCTTTGAGTACTTGTTATGTGTCTCAGATGTTGTAAATATTATTAAAGAGTGATTTATTACATTGGTATTTTTTATCCTCGTAAGATATGGAAATAATCTTTCAAGTAACTAATTGTATTCACAAAAGTTTTTTCTTTTCTGAAATCAATATCAAAGGATGAACACTGTGGCATGTAAGAGTTAAAACTGAGAGGGATGAAAATGTTCGAGAGGTGTAGGAGAAAGAGCACAACAATATCTAATAATCTTTATCTATTTAAACTGGAATGCAGCATATCACATTTATAGTAGGGTAATTATTAATCTTAAAGCAACCGTAAATAACTGCATTTTGCATTCAACCATTAGCAATAGATGGCAATTGGAGGTATTCTGAAATTAAATAACTTGCATTGCAAATGTAACACAAATAGACAGAATTTGTGGCCTTTTTCAATATAAAAAATATTCATACAAATGCTCAAGAAATTAATCACAACTTCAAACTATTTGTTCTCCTTCTAATTTTTTTGTACATTACCTATTACATTATGATCATATTCTTATTATATTACTAATACCATTACTATAGCTATTATTATTGTTATTATTGTTATTATTAAAATCATTACCACTACCATCTATTTACAATCTCAATCATGATACATATATATACACAAACTAAAAGTTAAATTCTCTTGGAAAAATATACATAATACAACAATAAGAAAAATAACACTTTTAAGTATTATAACTTTACAATACATAAATTAATTTAGAGTACTATAACTTATGCAATACTATTATGCATATACAACCTTTCCCTGGCTCAAACACATGACAAAATACGTATCTTTGTATAAAAAAAACTGCACTTTGCACATCTAAGTGACTTACACTTGGTCAGTAGCACTTACTTTTTTTTTGCAATATCCATATAGACAGAAACAAAACAATTGTACGAGGTTTCCCCTGGAGAAACCAGCACACACATCACTGACCTACTTTCACGTAAATTGTATTTAAGGGGACCGTCCCTGAGAGAGGGGGGGGAGGGGGTTAAATTAAGATACTTAGCGTATAGTATAGGTACATGGATGAGGAAACTACCAAACGAGTATTAACCACCTGCTATGGCTCGTTGTCTTGCAGCCGGCATGCGAGTCCCTCAGCACCCAGAGAGGTACGTCGCTAATGAGCGCCCAGGTACACCGATGTGGACTTTTGCTTGCGGCAATCGTGCATAAGGCATTTAATTATGACATTGCGCATAGATATGAGTTCGTGAATGTTCAAGGAACACTTTTATACCAATATCAGGAAAAAATTATATCACCGTGATTTATGACGAAATATTTTGTGAAGTATATCTAAAAAAAAATGTATGTTTTGTGTCCTTTTACACACGAAATATGCTTTGATTGAGACTCCCTGGTAATATGTTTTAGTTTACGTGGTAATATATACGTATATCACATACGAAGCACTAATGTTTAAAAATAGCCTTATAAGGAAGGATTGAAATATTTCCGTTACATTTCGCTCAACGGTCGGTACATCACAGCAGGGGGCAATTTGAATTGATTTGAAATTGGTAGTTACTGTTGTAAAGACCAATTCAATACGAATGTTACCTAAATGTCAGATTTTTAAACTTCGGATGTATAAGCGAGATACAGATTATTTCATGTTGAAGATGATAGTACTCAGTAATACCTGCTCTGAAATAAACACTATATGGAATTTTGAGCTCGGTTGTATGCGTAGTCTTCGTCTGGCGGTCAAAAAGCTATCGCATCCGTTTCGTGCATTCCCGATAAAAATGAATATGTTTAGATGTTACTGTAAGTCTTAGGCACCATAAATTGGCAAATATCCCACAACACCTAGGTGTCTGCATGCTTTTATGCACTTCTTAGTAAAGATCATGGGTGCAAATGGCTAATCATAAACTTTACACTTGTTCTCCTTTGCAATCTGTTAATATTGACAATTATCAAAGAAAATAGTATGAGAGGGATAACTAATATATTTTATTATTTAGATATGAAAGTCAATGTAGGCCAACTAAATGATGATGAATAATCTTTTTAACTTTATGTGCGTGCGTTCACGTACATATGATCCTCCTCGAAAATTATAAACACCCAGTGACTTAGTAAAGATAATGGGTGCAAATGGCTAATCATAAACTTTACACTTGTTCTCCTTTGCAATCTGTTAATATTGACAATTATCAAAGAAAATGGTATGAGAGGGATAACTAATATATTTTATTATTTAGATATGAAAGTCAATGTAGGCCTACTAAATGATGATGAATAATCTTTTTAACTTTATGTGCGCGCGTTCACGTACATATGATCCTCCTCGAAAATTATAAACACCCAGTGACCATCCCCCCTTTTATGAACAACGAAAAAAATAAAAAAAGAAAAAAAAAAGTTACATACCTTTACAGAATAGCGTCCCTATTGAACATGAAAATTCCTATTGACTTGGTAATCATTGCATTGCAAAGTACACTAAATAAGCGTTTTTTTTTATATATAATATCATTAGATTCAGAGAAAAATAACAGAGATAACGAACTTTGGCAAGGGGCCAAATACAAAACGCCGTAGCTCCGTCATTTTTTTATGAATCTTCGGTACATCCCAACTCACGTAATTTTCATGCGATCCAAATGCAGTTTGTTGCTTTCACTAGAGCCTCGGCGTCCCATGGCCATGTAAAAGGCCGATTTTTGAATTTTTGCCTTTATCAAAAAATAATAATATTTTAATGCTGAAAAAGAAATAAAAGAGTATTTTTTATGTCAAGCTGTCCCCCGCCAAAAAAAAAAAAGGAAATTCAAAATTCGGCCTTTTACATGGCTATAGGCTATAGTTGATCTAACACTAGTATTTTGGGGGGAATATTCTGTAAAGAGCTCTGATAGTTGGGATGTACCGAAGACATACAAAAAAAACAGCAATTTTTTTTCGACTTTTTGGGGGGTGCCCCTCCCCCAATGGGAGAGCAAAGTTAAAATTTATATATATAACGGAGCGCAATTCTTTACTCTATAGCATGCAAAAAGAATCAATCAGTTATCTCTAACCGATATTTTTTTATGATGTATAGAGTAGGGAAAGGTGGCCATTTTCAGGGACGGTCCCCTTAAGGTTTTGCACTTTCAAGTAGTGATAACTCAAAAACTTCATATATAGAATGATGACTTTGGTCTAACTTGAAGAAGGTTTCATGAATATGCAAGATTTAGTTAAGAAAATCACTTCAAAATTATAACATTTTTGCATATAACTAAATGAAGAAAAAAAAAAAAAAAAATTATAATTTGACAATCCCAGTCTGATGCAATCCATGAAGTACCAAGAACACCATAATAAAAAAATATATATTATTAAGGGAGTAAGCATCATTTGAAAGAAAGGAAAAGAGAGAAGAGAGGAGAGAAAAGAGAAAAAAATAGAGAAAAGAGTAAAATGAAAGAGAGAAAAAAAAAAGGAAAAAGGAAAAAAAGAAGAGTTTATCTGAAGGAAACCACTAAAATTAACATGCAGATTGTTCCCATCAGGAATCAACAAGTGGCTCATCCTGACCACTTCCCATCCCTTTCCCTTCATCCTGGACCATCAATCTCCGCAGTTTTCTCCTACTTCATACCGTTCATAATGATTTTATTGCTTCTTAATCACCAAAATTTAAAATTCGATCACATTGAATAGATACAAAGAAAATAATATATTCTATGACTGAAGATAGTGCAGTATGCTTAGATACTACTAGAAATGTGAATGAGTTTGGAATAATGTGAAAAAAATTCCCTAAAATCCTGCTCTAACATGAAATATCATATACATTATGTAATGACATGGCAAGATTCCACTATGAACAGAAATTGTACAAAAAAAGAAAGAAAGAAAAAAACATACAGGAGAGATATCAAAGAACTATTGAGAGCCTCCCCCCCCAAAAAAATGCACATTTATGCCAGTATAACATAATACTTATTCTGGATGACATCATGATGTAACAATGTATATTGCTTACATTCACACCGTATAGGCAACAAGTACCTATTGGAATGTATCATCTTATATTCAAATACTTTTTAAAACTGATTTCAATCTTCCTGGCAAGGGCACCATAAACACCCTTGCACGCACACACCCATCAATACGCGCACATATAAATAAATTCTAATACATAAACCTTCATCTGGTTTTAAATACATTTTGTGATGTATAATATCTATCTTTGGTAGTTATTATCTTACCAGTCTGGATGTGACCTTGAGCATTACTTCTTCCCTTCTGCATCTCTAAAGAACTCCCTGCAAATTAAGAAATCAGACATCAATCAGTTATAATGATTTTTAATTAAAAAAAACTCTTTGTATGCAGGTACATGTATTGTCCTCTATGACTTGCTACACACAGATGGCTCCACAAATATTCAGCCACAACCAAGTCAGCAGACATGACATTACCTCATCGAATTTCCCCATTCCTTGAACTTTCGGATTTTTCTTCTAATGCTATTGTTATGATCTGTTTTTATCATTATTGCTATTACAATCATCATAATGTTATCAAAACACTTACAGTAATACAAATTTAAAAAAGAATCTTACTCAAGATCAAGTAAAGGAAGAAGTATCCTTGATAATTGATTCGTTAATGACCAAGCGCTTGTGGTCCAATCAAAGTGTAAATGCAATTAAACAGATAAAATCAAAGTGGAGATGATATGTATGTCATGACATTCCTGTACAGAAGGGGTTGACATTATAGCTCACTGTAGTAGTTTGTGAAATGTATTTACACATAGATAACTCCACAAATGTGAAGCTACTAAGAAGTCAATTAAGCAGTCTGCATGACTTCACCTGATTTTCTTGTTTTTGGAGGCTTTTTCTTTCTAATTAATATCGATGTTGCTAATATTGTTATTGACATTATACTTATTGCAGTTATTAACAATAATAATAATAATAATAAATTTAAAAATCAACAAATCAAAGAAAAGAGTAACAGGTGGTATAGGTTGGACTTGGTGAGTTTGGTTTATGTGCATACATCCCTCTCAGCAGTAACTTAATAAATAAAATACTCTACTACATAAGTGATTTTTTTAAGAGTGTCCCTTTCATTGGAAATTTTTAAACAGTTCAGGATGATTATAATAAAGAAAGAAAATGAGAGTGGCAAACAACTGAGGTTGAACACATCCTTTAAGCAGAGTTTAGTGATTCTCATATTTTACCTTAAACCACTTCTACATCTAAACTATTTCCATGCACACATTTAACATCTGTGCCTCCAAATATGCACATTTCATAGGAATCTGAGGCTAAGGATTGTCCCTTTACTGTTAAAAAGACTTGTGTGTATATATATTTCCTTTACTTTCACAAAACAATAAGTTGATAAAACTTAAGCATATCATATAACACAATAAAACATTAAGAATAAGAAACCATGAGATGTAATTCATTTTACTGGTGAGGGCATAAAAGAATGGGAAGGAAAATGATACGGAAACTTGGCTTGGTGAAGATATAGTACCAGAATTACTACTCTACACTATGCTCCATTCACAACAGAAAGGAAATGGGACAGTATGATGGGTGTGGCTGGAGGAAATTGCCAGATACTACCATCTTTCATAGACTACTCTAAATACATCTCATTCCCAGTAAAAAAAGAGGTTGGGACACAGATAACCCATGTTTAGCAGTTTATGCAAGATGATACCAACAGTGTGGTTAACAGGGCTACATGTATGAAATGTAGAGCCAACATCATAGTAAATGAAGCTTTTAGGGGCAAATAGACACCCCTTTTTAAAATCTGTCAGTCAAATTGAGGGCTTATTATATAACAGCTCCTGCATTCAACTTCTTATTGTTTATTACAATGCTGTTTTACTCAACAGTTCAAAGGAATTATGCTCTATGTAACCAGACTCAAATATCTCTACAATAAAGTTCCTGTTTAACTGTGGATTAATGTGGTTCATGCAACTTCTTCTCAGACATTCCATCATCTGTCTTCCACATTCCACCTTCCCTCATGTATCTCTAAGAATATGCCATTTCATCATTTTCATCTACTATCAAATTTATTTTTTCTAAATAAAGATAAGAAATACATAAAACCTGGATGGCATTACATTTCTTACCTAATAATCTGTGGCAGGTCAGGGGCTCGACAAATGTAGTCATGGCCATACTTGGCATCAAATTCTACAAATTTTACAGGTGGCAGAGTCTGCGGTCGCACTCCTTTGGCAGTCTTAAACAGCTGGAAAAGTATTATCTACTATAGGAACTCTAATGCTAGTAAAGTTTACTTTTGTATGATAGAGTAACTTGGTAGATTTTAAATCAACTAACACTGTATGTCCATTATCAGATCCTGTAATAAAATATTAAGATACTGAAAACTAACCTTCTGACCCAGCTCGAAAGGTACCATGCAATCATTTAAGGCATGCAGTATCAATACTGGTGCATTCACATATGCAATGTGTTCATCTGTCCGGAATGCTGCACCAACTTCAGCTAAACGACTCAAGAAAAGCCAATCAAACTTTGGCATTCTGCGGAATATCTGGAAGGAAATACAATCCATTTCAAAAGTTTATAGCTTGTGACAGTTGAATCACACTGATTGATGTCATAATAATTAATCTATCAAATACAATCACCTAATACTGAAAACAATTCTGTATCCAGTACAATGGTATCCTACATGATTTAATCTACATTATACAAAAATCATAGGTATGCTTCATACAAACTGTAATATTCAAAATAACACTTGAAAATTCATTGCTTAACTAATAATGAACTTACTGCAGTCAGGAAACAAAGCTTGACTTCCTCCTTCATATTGTTGAAAGGCGATTCGAGCACAAGACCTGAAGGCCGTTCCCCATCTAAGCACAGGTCCCTTAGAGCATGTGTTGAAATCCTACGAAAGTTCAACCACGTCATTTCTTTACAGATTCATAATGATATATATAAACTTGGAAGCAAGAGTCAAAATAGATACTAATATAAATCAAAATCACTGGGTTGGTGAATGAATATCTTACCCTGTCCCTAGGGAGTGTCCCCAAAGAAAGAGAGGCGAGGACCCTACTTTCTCCTTCAGGTACCTGTATACAGCCTTTGCATCTTGAACAACCCCGTTCTCACTGACACGAACTGAGCTGGAGTCGGCATATCCTGTTTAACAAGTTTAAATTCTTTAAAAAAGTTGTAGAAGATAAAGAATACAAACAAATCCTACTGCCAAAAGATTAAGTTGAGTACTTAAATCACAAGTAGGCAAAAATGGGTAGATATTGTTAATTTCTGCAAGACCAAGCACAAAAAAAATTAAAACTTTTGAAATCAGCATCAGAAGTCCCTCTGACTTATCTATATATATTGGAAAATGACTACTACATACTAGGAGATTATTCCATCTTACCTCTATAATCAAATGCAATAATATGGTAATCCATCTTTCTCAGTATATCATAGAGTTCCACACGATGAGGTACAGCCCGGGTCCCAGCATTGCCATGGAGGTACAGGACAACAGGCCTGCTATCACCCAAACTTTTTTCAAACCACTGTGTGTAGTCTGGAGTTCCCTTCTTTGGAGCAGAGGAGACTAAAGACTGTGGTAAAATGTGCCTGAAAAATGTTCCAAGATACACAAAGTTGCTTTAAAAAATTATACTCATGCTAACTAGTGATTACTACTTGTTACACCTTCACCCCAAGTTATAATCTTGAACAAAACTCCTCATACCTACCATACCCCTACTTTGACATTCTTGTCTGTTTCCAAGAAAAAATTTCTTGTTCCAGGCAGACCTTTCTTTTCCGGCTGTTCAGGATCAAAAAATAATGGTAGCCTCACTGTTAAAGAACCAAAAATAACAATTAGGTAAATACTGTACACAATATTCAGACAAGAAGAGAAAAGGAATGTACGTACAAGCATGCTACAAATATTACAAAATAGCATACAAGATGTACAAGGATATATTACACTAGTGAGGTGCAGAACCACATTCCAAGCTTTACAAATGTATTATCATAGCTAAGTTAAAACTCTTTCTAAAATCAGAAAACACAGAGTATATTACTTCCATATCAGTGTTATTATTATTACTATTATAAATTTTTCATTAACTTTATTATAATCATTATTATCATAATTATTTACTTTCATTATTATCATCATCATTATCTCTTTTTCAATTTACTTTATTTCATTTTAGTCCTTACATACCATAAAGGTAACATAAAGCCTCATTAATACTTACAATAATTAAGAAAGATGAGCTGCCGTTGCAAGGAAAGGGAATAGTGCCAGACCAACGGAACTACAACGTACACCACAAATACTGATGAGGTGGCTCCTATAAGCACTGTTTTCACATCGCTGTGTGACAAGAGAAGGTAGGTTAGCGAGGGCCATTAGGTGATAAGGAAAAAGAGAAATGGATTTATAGAATGGGAAAATGAGACATGGAGACAGACAAAGAATATGAAAGAGAAAGGGCGAGGAGGAGGAAGAGGAGGAGGAGGAGGAGGAGGAGGAGGAAGAGGAGGAGGAGGAGGAAGAGGAGGAGGAGGAGGAAGAGGAGGAGGAGGAGGAGCAGAAGGAGGAGGAGGAGGAGGAAGAGAAAAAAAGAATGAAGAGGAGAAGACAAGCAGGAGGAAGAGGAAGCCCAGAAGAAGAAAAAGAAAGAGGAAGACATGGAGAGGAAAAGGAAGCCAAGAAGAAAGAAGAGGAAGACAAGGCAGAGAAAGAGGAAGACAAGGAGGAGGAAGAAGATAAGGCAGAGGAAGAGAAAGACAACTGGAGGAAGAGGAAGACAAGGCAGAGGAAGGGAAATAGGAATTAAAGGGGAAGAAGGAGGAGGAAAATGAAGTGGAGGAGGACGAGGAGGAAGAGGAAGAGGAGGGGAGAGGAGAGAGAGTGAAAGAAAAAAGCCATGATTCCTGGCAGGTCCTGTTGATATACAAATTACGAGACAAAAATATTTTTTCAACAAATTCACATATCTCAATTTTTAAAAACTCAAAAATAAATTAATACTTACATGCCAGATATCCACAACATTATGATTAAAAATAAACAAAGAAGTTTTTTAAACATATCTCTAACTTCTTTTCATAAAGTCTTTACAATCTGAAAATCTGAAAAAGAAAAGTTACATAATATTGTAATATTGTAATATAAATATAAAATCATACACAAAATTACATGCATTGTTTTCTAGGCTACACACACACACACACACACACTTTCACACACTTTCACACACACACACACACACACACACACACACACACACACACACACACACACACACACACACACACACACACACACACACACACACACACACACCCCACACCACACACCACACACCACACACCACACACCACACACACACACACATACACACATACACACATACACACACACACACACACACACACACACACACACACACACACACACACACACACACACACACACACACACCATGCACACACACACACCATGCACACGCACACACTCACTCACTCACTCACATACTCTCTTTTTATTGGGTGATGGTCATAGAACAGTAACATATAATACTTGATTGATGCTATATTTTCACTTATGACTACACCATTAATTTTTCCTTATGCAAACAAATTCATTTCACAGGATGAATAATTTTGTTTTCTCTATAAGACATTACTGTATTTGGTAACTGTCCAAAAAATGCTGGAATAAAGGCTCGGAAAACTTACGATTATTGCCTTATGAAGATACCAAAATGCCAGCCAGTCATTAAAAATTAAGGATTAAGTGCAATCAAATATTTAAAAAAATTATTCTCTCACAGAGTAAAGATTATGTGTGTCAGAGATTTGTTGGTCTTTGCCAGATGGCAGACCACGAAGGTTACGCTGATCACTTGGTATGTCCTATTCTGAACAATAACCATATATTCTTAACCATTTCTATTTTTGAGCAGACCTGTTGTTCCCAATACCTTGTATTGGTAATTTATGCTACACGTATAAACACATCTTAATTATGTTTTAATAATGTGATAAATTACAGCATATAACACATTTTTATGAGAATAAAATCTCTTTTAACCTTGACTGAAACAAGGAAAAGAAAAAAAAAAATCATATCAACACCAACATTTCCCTGTATACCAACTAGTACTACCTGAGCACCTCATACAAGAAAATCTATAAAATCCCCCCCACCTCAATAAACACACTTGTCTTTAACCTACACCGTAAAATACACGTCAAAACCGTCTTTTGCATTTCTCATCACAATCCACGTCCCAATCACACCTAATCGAGCAATCACCTCCAATCACACCTCATGATACACCGATACGTCTAATCAACACGGTATTTACACTAAAACATCAAACAATAATCAAATAAACAGAGAAATCTGACAATTCTCAACACGGATATCAACACGAACACAAGAAAAATAGTCAATAGTTCAATTCAACATATAAAACAACCAATATATCTCAATATTCATGTAATATTGACAAGAAATTCCTCACACCTCTCCCTCTTCTCCAGCACACACTCAGATCTCGTCGAATGTACGTGGGTTTGGACTCTTGGAATACAGAAACAGGATGTAATTTGCCGCTCCTTTTTTGTATGCAGTTCTTATTCCTCTCTTTTTATATTTCCTTTTTACTGGGCGTACGTGACTGGTGGAAAGTGAGCCGGATTAGAGGGGTTGGATTTTGTTACTTGTCTTTTTTTTCAAGGGGTGTGTGAGTGAAAGTTTTTGATTTTTAAATTCTATATTTCATAGTATAGGAGTAGGGGTGGGCTGGAAGGATAATATGTTGAGGGAGAGGGAGAGGATGAGGGTGAGAAGGAAAGGGAGAGAGGGTGAGGGAGAGTGAGGGGGGTGGGAGAAGGAGAGGGAGATTGAGAGGGGGAAGGAGAGAGAGAGAGAGAGAGAGAGAGAGAGAGAGAGAGAGAGAGAGAGAGAGAGAGAGAGAGAGAGAGAGAGAGAGAGAGAGACAGAGAGAGAGAGAGAGAGAGAGAGAGAGAGAGAGAGAGAGGGGGGGGGGCAGATATACAGACGTAACCATACATACAAACAGACAATTAAACAGACAGACTGACAGACAGACAACTCTAAATACACAGAGCCGGCAAGTCGCTTACAAAATGTCAGCGGATGATGACAAAAGATAAGAGAGGGGTTATAGACAAGAACAAATAGGACGTGAGATATGTATATTTTTTCAAGGGAATAACAAATTCCAACCTTAAGAATCTGTGAGAGCGGGGAAGGAGGAAAAGAAAGGAGTGGATGAGAAAGACAAAGAGAGACTAAGAGATACTCAAAGATGGACAAAGAGAGAGAGGAGGACTGAGAGAAAAAGTAAGAGGGACAGAGAAAGAGAAATATATTTAGAGAGAGAGGAGAGGCGGATATATATACAAATGGATAAATAGATAGAGTAAATGAATAAAGAGAGGGACGTATGAGTTTATTGCTATTTCATCTTGGATGATTCGCAATATTCAACAGTTGATCCATAAATAGATTTCTCCCCTCCAATATTTGTGAAATCTGAGCCACCCGCCGGTGAATTAGAATCGATGACAAATGTATATATACGCTCTAATGCTATTTTTTAAATGCCTTGGATATTTAAAAAGATGATTGCGTGTTGCCACAAGGGATGAGGGAAATTTATGAGGCAATAGCGTCGAAATTGATAAGAACTATTTCACACACACACACACACACACACACACACACACACACACACACACACACACACACACACACACACACACACACACACACACACACACACACACACACACACAAAATGCGCGATGGTGAGCAAGACCTTGATTTATTTCCGTTGTAGAGTAACCAGCCATGTGATGAAGATGTGAAATCTGACATCGGAATACACTACATTCCCTGTAGTTACCAACTGCAAATGGACTGTCATTCACCAAAAGTCTCTCAGTAGGGAATAGGATGACGGTATGGGACAGTTCTTAACCTTTCTAACACATACTAGGCCTACGCGTCTAGGACAACTGGCTGCGGAAACTGGCACCTAACCAACCCAACCTAACCTAACCTAACCAACGTAACCTAACCTAATCTAACCAACCTAACCTAACCTAACCTAACCTAACCAACCTAACCTAACCTAACCCAACGTAACGTAACGTAACGTAACCTAACTTATCCTAACCTAAATGACGAAGATAGAACAAACAGTCACGCAGAAGCTGCTCATCGCAGACTGCAACATAAACTTGGAATGCAACATCCTACTGTTTGGAAATTTATTGATGGTTTGAAAAAAAGTGCAACGTAGAAGAGGCCTATATTACGAGCAGCTGATCGCAGGGCATGAGCCACCTGTCAAGTTGAAGAAATACAGACAAGCAGATGAAAGAATTAAAGCAATTGTAAGAACATTTGAGAGTCGTAATGTTGTTGAATATCTCACTGGAATTGCTCATAACTTTTCATAAATTTCTGATGTTGCTTCTTGTTTTTTTAAATCAATAAAGACACATTGAAACAATTTTTACCAATGATACTTATTATACATAACTGTTCATGTAGTTTCTTCTTGGTTTTTAATCAATAAAAGCATAAAGATTTTTTTTTTTTATAATCTTATTCCATTAAGTACTCCATAAAGATAGTTCCATATGCGCCCGTTTCCCGCGGCCAGTTGTCCCATTCCCTAGGCCTACATCTTGGTCCAAATTCAGTTTCACACAGATCCCTATTTTTCAAAGAATTGTCAACTCAACAAACCAATCTTATAAAACAAAAAACAAAAAGCAACAACAACAAAAAAAAGGAAACTCGTCTTCCATTGGCAATTGACTGTACCATTAAATGAATGAGAGTAAATCCAGCCTCCATGTGAGCAATTAAACGTTTTGCGGGCACTAAACTTCTATTTTTGCAGAGACAAGCGGTTGAGAAACATTGGATTGGCATATCTGTCAAGAATATTAATAATATGATATGAGCAACGTTGTCACCATAGCTTTAGCCTTTTTTTTTTTTTTTTTTTTTTAGTGGGGACCCATATGGAAGTTCGTTATACGTGAGGTAGATCGTCGAAATTGTGGTTGTCTCATTTGGTTTTTGATCCGAATGGAATATTTCTGAGTGTTTTTTCTGTTAAAACACAAAAGGGAAATGTGCAAATGCTAGAGCTTCGTGAATGATTAACATAATGCCTGTTGTAGCATGAGGGAAAGCAATTTTCATCTGATTGTCCTCGGGTTTCGTGAATAATTAACATTTCGCCTTTTGTATAATAAGGGAAAGCAATTTTCATCTGATTGAAAAATTGGATAACTGCAATTCACTAATTTTAACCAATGATATTAATGGATAAATCAGTGGCCACTATTCGCAGACACACTATATAAGAAGGATACTTTTGATGTTGACATTAGTATGATAAAAGTTTGTAATACCATTACTACGGTGGCGCTGAATGATCAATGTTAATTGCATATGAGGAAGCATAATGTGGATACAGGTTATCAGAAGAACAAGAACGAAACTACAGCAACACAATTTTATAATACTGCTTGCTGTTTTAAAATAACTCAGGTCTAATGAATCTTGATATTCCCTTTACTCATTTTAATGGGAAGAAGTTTCAGTGAAAGAACATTGCTGGAAAAAGAAGGCAATTCGAAGTATAAATGTGTATTATAATAACTTTCGTTGCATATGCCATGTTTCGATCTTCCACCGATAAACGGAATTAAATATTGACAAATGCCAGTTCATAGCAGGTTGAGAAAACAGAAATTTCATGGGGCTTCTTTGTCTGTTTTATTTAAACTGAATGAATGACAGAGACCTTTTTGTTTATTTACATATTGTATTTGTAAAGTGACCTGATTTAAGTGAATTTGTGACGGCCCAACTCCACATTGCGGAAAATTACAAAGATCTTGAGAATTATGACCCCACAGTATAGTTACACGTTAGTGGAATACTAAAGATCAAATAATATCAACAGTCCGCTAAAAAGTTGAACATGTGAGCATCAACAACAAAAATGCAGGATACATATAGAAAGAAAAAAAGGGGGGGTGGGGGGGGGGAGGCATCTTAGTAACATTATAAAAACCCACCAAAGAGCATATTGTCACATCATGCAAAGGTGAATTCATAATAATTCATTACATTTCTCGATAGCAAATCATACGAAGAGTCATTGTTAGAGGCTCCTGTTCTTATTGATAAATTCA
>NC_091554.1:45680709-45688209 GCF_042767895.1 Penaeus vannamei | reverse complement strand
CTTGCCCAATAGAATCGCTCTAGAGAAGTGGAAGGCCAAGATGATTAAGGAACTTGGAGAAGAAGGCTTTAATAAGTATAGGCAAGGTATGATTGGCATTTTCTTATTTTGTTTCAGCAATATCTGAATTGAATTACTTGAGTAAAAGCATGTATACAAGGGAGAATGTATTTGATATCTTTGTTGAATAAAGGTGTCAGATTTTTGTTAATAAGCTCTGTATGAATATACAGGAAACATATGAAGGATTTCCAAGTTTTTATAGTTGTTCAAGACATTATTTTCCTAATTCTTCCTTTCGTGGAAGAGATATGGATACACATAGGTATTTTGACCTCTTTCTCCCCAAAGAGTTACTGGATCGAGGGAAACTGCTTCATGGGTGTATCCAGTCGGAGCTAAGTGGCATGACCTTGAGTTCTGATCAGACACAAGCAGTTTCTGGATTCTGGACAAGCGTCAGACATGTTATTCCGAATGTGTCAGAAGTACAGGTGTTGGAGAGTCGCATCATTCACCCCTATCTGTACTATCAGGGAGCTGTGGATTGTGTTGGTTCTTACAAGTAAGTTATTAGAGAATGAAGTCAGTTTATACTACTCAATGTTTTCCTGTTATGAATATATATATGTGTGTGTGTGTGTGTGTGTGTGTGTGTGTGTGTGTGTGTGTGTGTGTGTGTGTGTGTGTGTGTGTGTGTGTGTGTGTGTATTTGCACAAGTTAGTTAAAGTCCAGATTTGTTTTTATGATTTGGTAGAGCACAGAATAAACTGATTTGAAGGGTCACTCATAGATTTGGACTTTAATGAATGGACATAGAAAATATATGCAACAGATGTGTAGGTTTAAAGATGTGTAAAAACACACCCACACACACAAGCAAACAATCAAACAAACAAACAAACAAATAAACAAGCATACACACATATCCATGCTAATGTAAGGAATCACAAACAGATACACATACATGGCTAACGTTTTTTATATACTATTTCAGGGGTATGCCCATACTCATAGAATGGAAGACATCGGGGAAACCAAAATTATCCGTGAAATCAATGTTTGATGATCCCCTGCAAGTTGTAGCCTACCTTGGTGCCCTAAACTTTGACGGCAACTACAGACTAAGGCAGCCGGTGAGTTTCTCTGGGAGCTTATTTTAATCAATTTCGATACTTAAACCTTTGTGCTGGGATGGTATGACACAAATGCCATGTCTTCTGGTTTTATTTTGTTTATACACAGATGGCTCCGCAAGTACTTAGTCACCAAGGAGTCAATTGCTAGTCGCACCTATCTTTTATTGCTATTGGTATTTTAATAACATTATAATAATTATAATGTCAATAATGATAACAGTTTCTTATTAATAGCATTAGCATAAAAAAGAAAAAAATCCAAGGAATGGGGAAATCAGGGGAGGTCATGTTGAGCCTTCTAATCATTTCTTTAGGGGCCGAGCTGAAATTTTGATTTTTTTTTTTTGCGGGGGGAATAGAATAATTTGACGTGGTCCAAACAGTTTGGTATGAGCATGGTAAGAGTGCCTGTACCCATGCACGTTTGTGAGTATTCCTGTCACATTCCCTCACTAAGTGATGCATGCACGCAAATCACTCTCAGTCAGTCAGTCAGTCAGTCACTTACTCATCTTTTCTACTGTAGTTTGAACTAACCTTAAATGACCTTCCTATTACTGTGCATGCCCCAAGGTGAGGTAAGCCATACAGAAAATATTTTATTATCAGTGGGTTATCCTTTTGCAGTTAGTCATATTTCAAACTGGCAGACCCTATTGTTATCTTTATGATTGAACAGATTTGACAGAATCAGTCTAGATAAAATGAACAATGAAAAATAGTGTTGGTCTTTTGTTATTGATTAAAAAAAATCTTTTGCATGTATAACCACTTTTGTTTTGTTCTTCAAGTAACAGGTACAATTTCTTGATTTCAGATTGAGTCAGCCATGTTAGTTGTGGCATATGACACAGGTTTACCAGCACACATTCACATCCTTAGCAAAGGTGATTGTGAACATTATTGGCGAATGTGGTGTACGCGGCTTTCACAGTTCTGGACTCAGCTGGCAGCTAATCCATCATGATGCGGAGAATAATCAGAGTTCGTAACTTTAAACCTTCTCAGATAAATTAGAGTGTAAATTTGATAATTATTATAATGACATTGTTATCTGTAGTATTTTTCATTATTTATTTATTTTATAATATATGAAATGTAAAGAAGTGAAATGTATTTATTTCTTTATTTTATTTCCTACTCTTAGCTGTAACATTCACCAAAATGTATATGGAATTACATATATTTTGTACCTAAAAATGTAGGATAAGTGCATGTAAAAAAATAGAGAAAAAAATAATTGGTGCTCAGGATTCAAGTTTTCTTACATAATTATTTATATAAAATGTGATAGACTGTAATATTATGGTCATCTGTTGTTCCTCAAGGTCACTCACTCTCTTGTAAAAAAGAGCCTTTTGATTATTGATTATAAATATATATTTTTTTATCATCAAACTGATTACTGAAAACAACATTTTTTCATTTATAATGGATTTATTCCATTTTATTGATTGATTAATCAATTAAAACCCACTCATGCCAGCAGTGCATGTAAATCTGTACTTTTCAGTTTGTTTTATTAATTTTATCTATCTATATGTGGATTCACAAATAGATTGTCAGCAAGGAGTCAGTTTTTAGGCATATCTTACCTGTTTATATATATTTTTATGAAAAACATGTATTTTTATTACTGATATTATTATTAACAATGGTATGATAATGATAATGATAATAATAGTAATAAAAAAATATGTCAGTGATGGGGATAATAGCAAAAATTTTGTCTGAAAACTAATCTGTTGCTGCAGGGTATTTTGGCCACACTTTGGCTTTCTTGCTAGCCATAAGTCACTGTGCATGACAGGCGAGCTCATGATAGGTTAGGTGTGCCAAAATTTGTGTAAGGTCAAGTACTCCGGTCCTATTCTTTATAAGAACAGTAAGAATAATATACAAAAATATAAGAATTGCACAATCGGCATTTTCACAAGCTTAAATTCTCAACAGACTGTTTTTTGAAGCCTGAGTTGTACATATGTGGTAGTCTGAAGTTTATTCACATCATCTGGCTAAAGTACAAACTTTTTTTAATTATGATGTCCTATCAAGCCATCTGGTGCAAAAGGGTTAAATGGTTAATGTTTAGAACAGATAGATGTGCTAGACATCAAAGGTTTTATAGCACTATAGTAAAGTATTGTGAAAAATTATGAATTATTTAACAATTAGGATGAAATGTGTTTGATGTCAAAGGTTATAGAGTGCTACAGGATAGTATGGTAGTGAAGAGGGTAAAGAAGGGGAGCAAGTGGAGTAAAGTGGGGATTAGTAGAAGGTGGAAGGGGTTAAGGGCATAGGGCAATTACATCAAATGGAGAGTATCTATGTGTCAAAGGAAGGAAGAGGAACATTGTTTGAAGAACACTGCAGAAAGCTGTTATGAAGCAGTTAGTGGATAATAAGGCTATTGTGAAGCAATTAGTGGGTAACAAGGCTATTATGAAGCAGTTAGAGTAATAAGGCTATTATGAATCAGTTAGCGAGTAATAAGGGTAGAAATGGGTATTGAAGAAGTTGGAAGAGAAGACTCCAGGGAATGAGATAAGAGAACAGGGGAAGGAGAAGTATCATAAATGTCAGGAGGGGAAGGTTTTGAAGTAGGAGACTGTTGTGACAGACAGGAATGTAAGCCTCCAGGTGGGAAGGGTAAGGATAATGGGGTAAGAGGAGGCACATGTGGAGACAGGGAGGATGGGGTGTGTTGGGAGAGAGGAAGAGAGATGGGTTGCCCCTCAGGATTCCCATGAGGGGTAAAGGCAAGGCAACTAACCAGGGGATTACTGTGCCCATGGCTTCCCAAGACCATTCAGGACTGACACAAAGCCAGCCTTTCATCCTTTCAGCATGGTGCTTATACCTTATGAAGTAGATAGAAGAGAGAAGGAAAAGGAAAGGGGAAGAAAAGACCATGCAAAATTAGTTAACCCTAGGGCTGAGGCCCAAGTAGGGGTGATCCCCAACATTAGGCCTCAGTCCCGGTCTCCTATGCTCCCTCCCACAATAACAACGGGCATAGGATTAGGGGGTAAAAGGAATCAAAGATTGTAGGTCTGGTCATTGACTTTTTGGTGCCTAAGCACTTGTGAACCCATCTATGTGTAAACAAAACTGATAAAACACAACCAGAGTGGATAGTACATGTACCTGTCACCAGTGAGTTAATCCATTGGCAATTGGTAAATTTTCAACAAAGTTTGGTGAGGAAACATACAATGTATGGCACTCCATGCTTGTGTGATTGTCCAGCTTGTAGTCAGGCACATGTGTCATCATAGTAATAAGAACACGGACTAGTGATGTGATGTAGCAAGCTGTATAAAGTGCTTTTCTTTATATTTCTTGCTTGTGAAAAAAGAGCAAAAGAGAATGTTATTACAATAATCCTTTCTATTGACTATATATTATCTATTATTCATATGATTCCTCATTTCATGATACTGTAATGTTCTTTAACTTACATAGAAAAATAGTTTTGATAAAGATAAAACTACATATGAGCTCATTCTCTCCCACCCATATCAAACGGGTGCCAGGATATTTTTTAAAATTCACCAAATACCAAAAATTATAGAAACAGGATTACATGTTCTTTTTCCTATACAAATATCTGACATAACTCATTGGAATCCCTATAGAAGGAACATACTTTAATAGCTAAAATAATGATACGGTTAACCCTATGATAATGGAGCATGAATTTTTTGTTATGTGAAATTGTGTAACAGTCTAGACTTTGTGGCTAGGCTTAAGCTATGTGCAGCCAGCCCACCCATTGTGAGTCATGATGCATATATACGTCTTAGGCCATTATGTCATGATAGCTCTAGATGTACCCGTCACCGATGGGTTAACCCATCAGCGACGGGTAAAAATTATGTCAAGTTTACGTATGCACCGGCTTGTTGGCGCGCACCAGCAGTTTCCCCTGTTTGCGGCCGGCTTGATCGGTAGTTTGCGAGCGACATATAACACCTAAAAGCTTTTATTTTGCTAAAATTGATAAAAATATTAAAATTTTGAAGGTTTACCTTCACTTTAGGTACCATTGCCTAAAATCTTTACCATATAAATGAAGCTGCTACTACTGGAGAAAAACAACCTCCGTCCGACGAGCCAGTAGCGCGGGAATGGGCATGGCATGATGCCCCCGGCGTTTGGTCCACAACAGCCATGGCATGTACGTACGTGACACCCGGCGCCAATGGGTTAAGAAAAAATCTAGCTGCTCATGTATATCCTTTATTGAGGATACAAACATATAAAATATTTTACATCACAAAGCAATATGATCACATACATGAATCTCAAAAAAACATTTTAGTGGAGAATGTAATATGGTAATATGGTAACATACAATGTACTGTGAAATTTACTTTTATGAACCACTGATAATCTCTCTGATGATGAAAGGCAATGTTCCTGTAATATAATCATACTTAATAATAATAATTAGAGGGAACAGAAAAAGTAAATAACACCAAATACCAAATTTTGTGTGTGTGTGTGTGTGTGTGTGTGTGTGTGTGTGTGTGTGTGTGTGTGTGTGTGTGTGTGTGTGTGTGAGAGAGAGAGAGAGAGAGAGAGGGGGGAAAAAAAAAAAAAAAAAAAAAAAAAGAGAGAGAGAGAGAGAGAGAGAGAGAGAGAGAGAGAGAGAGAGAGAGAGAGACAGAGAGACAGAGAGACAGACAGACAGACAGACAGACAGAGACAGACAGAGAGACAGAGAGATTGATTGATTGATTGACTGATTAATGAGTGTATGTGTTGTGTGTGTACCAAGTAGTCAATAACATTTCTATACATGTCTCGTATAACTTCAAGAAATAAAGAGATAGTGAGGAGCAAGTTATACCATACAGCCTCATGACTGAAGTTTGCAACTCCAAAACATCTTCACTGGTGTGGCTTCTTTAATATTTCCGAATATTATCCTACTATTCACTATAAATAAGGAAATAAGAAAAAGTACTATTGCCTCTGCTACTTGGGAAAAATATTTACAAATCAAGAACACTTGGAAAATGAATACATAAATCATATTAAACTAAAACAAAATACTTCAAGCATGCCTTGCAAAGATAACTGCAATACAAAAGAGCAACATGAAGAGTAAGCAATGCCATGAATGAAATCCATCTCGAACCACTGTTAATCTTAGCTTGTACTTTGCTGACTTTTCCAACACTTACTACCAGACATTCTTCTGAAGGATCACATACAACTAGATTGACGCACAGTTTAAAATTTGCCTCGCACTATGGTTTCCATGAAATGGTGATTGATTCCTTATAGAAAATTAGGTAAGTTTGATGTCATCCATTCTGCCTAGTAGAAATTAAGATGGAAGAAAATAATCTATATATTTGAATCCTGTTTCACTTTTTTTTAGTCTGGAATATCAAGTATGTATATCTGAATCATCAGTGACTGTTACTTACTGTACATAAGACATCAAATGATTAGGGAACTGCTAATATGTACTGTTCATCAGAAAAGGAAAAAAAAAAGTTCTTTGGAATAACAATTTACACCCCTTATACAAAGGAGATAAGACAGCTCCTTTTCAAGCTACAGCAGTCTTATGCAGCCTTGCTAGGTGCTACTGGACAATGGGCCCAGTGGCCAGTGCAAATACAATTGGAGGCCCACTGTTGCTCCCATACGGTCTCTCCTTCTCCCCACCAGCTTCCACGCACACTGCAGCACCTGAAATTTAGAAGCTGTTGGTTATGAGGCGTTTCATGTGAAAGGAATATGACATTCTCAAACCCATTTACATATCCTGTTCCTGTCTACTTGTTATTTAGCTATAATGGGAGTCTTTTTGAGTATAGAATTACAACTACATTTTTTATACTTTTGTTACTAAATAAATTTTCTTGCACACATTAATTAATAGCTAATTATAAACCCATATTTCTCAGTGCCCCATTTAACCAGCTCCACTTCAAAAACTTGGTCTTCATAAACAGACAGGCTATAGTTAATCAACCAAGGCACAGGCACTTTCACTTTTGTAGTCAGGATTTGGAATTGACCTGCAACCATTTCAGTCCTGAAGTGCAAGAAGTTTAGGGCCCTTGCTGAACAACAGGCAAGCAAACAGACAGATAGACAGACAGACAGACAGACAGACAGACAGACAGACAGACAGACAGACAGACAGACAGAGAAACATACATACAAACATGCATAAAAATAGACAGGAAAAATAAAAAACACAAAAACACTGACCTGGTACAGCTAAACTTTGGTTCCTGAGCAGCAAGGTAGTGGTAGTGGAGAGGGTCAAGCTGCTGTAGAGGTGGCAATGCTCCCTCCAGAATGCGAGCTTGAGTATTGTTGTTGGATACG
>NC_091554.1:45663209-45668209 GCF_042767895.1 Penaeus vannamei | reverse complement strand
ATGTTTACATCTAATGCCAAACACTGAATTAATGAAAAAATACATCCTGTCTCATTCAAGCAAATCCTTGCACATAATATCAAAAGATATCATGAAAACATTGCTCCTGAGACTTATGTTTCCAACTCACCTTGTAAAGAAACACTAATATTTTTCTCTGCTGTAGCAACATCACAGGTGACTGGTCGAAGGGACCTGAACAACTGCTGAATAGCTGTCAACTGAGCCTGGAGGCGAGCTTCAATTGCCTTCTGCTGCTGACTTCCGGCTAGTCTGCAGAGCAAGATGCAAGTGAAAGTGTGTTACAATGCAAATACAATGACATACTGAACTTTCACAATGGCTACCACGTGAGGCATTCTTTATAACTTATCTAGAATGCAGTTTGCAGTTATCTTAAAATTTCTACACCTCTGTGACCTAACAAAGAAATAAAATAAATTCTTGCAAAAGAAATAATACCAAATCAACGGGACTACAATTTAAAGAGAAAGAACGTAAGAAGGAAAGAAACCCAAAAAATAAATAAAGAAAGAAAAGAAAGAAAGAAACCCTACATCTCTTACAAACCTGAGCATGGAGGTTTTCATGACAAGAAACCTAGTGTGCAGATGCTGAATGATAGGTGGTGAATGCAGTAGGAAAGTGTCGGTGAGTCTGTCGGTGAGGGTGTGGATGGACGAGGGGGGAGTGGACACGAGCAGATCCCACCAGTCGTTTCCACTAACAAGGGCAAACTCGAGTAACAAGATGACCGATATTGCCCACTGTGGCCCTGTAAGAAAAAATTAAATAGTATTTTGAGTCAATAAAATATTATATAATAAGGAAGATGAATGGAAAAAACATTGCTTTTCCAAATAAAATATAGGAACCATTTTCCATTTCAACTAACATGCACTATCTGAATGAGCATTTGCAATACATAAGTGAATGAAAGTCTAGTCCATACAGTCCATCTATCATATAACAATTTTTCAACTAGCTTTCATCATCCAACATCCAATAACCTTTCAGCCTACTGATAAAAAAAAAAGAAAGAAAAAAAAAAAAAATCCATGAGTAACTGCACTGTGGTTTTGTTCCGTTAATCTTATTTACAATTAGAGAGCTCCACTTAAGCCGAGTCATCACACCAACTAATCTCATTTGTTTCAACAATTCCTTGAATTCTGGGGAAAGAAAGTTTTGGCTTTATTACCATTATTATCATTGTTAATTATTTGATAATAATGATAATGATAATAATAATAATAATAATAATATTAATGATAATAATAATAACAGTCTTACCAATGATAAAAACTAAGAGAAATAAAAACTTTATTCCCCTAAATTTCAAGGAATGGGGTAAATGGGTCAGGTCTGTAAGTCTTATTAACTAACTCAATGGTCACAATACGGTTGCGAAGCTATCAATGTGTAAACAAAATAAAAATAAAATCTACAGTAGACAGTGCATATATTCAGTGCCCATGGATTAAGTAAGTTCCATTCAAAGACTTACCAACATCGGCAGGTCTCATTAACGTAAAGAAATGTAAACCACCAGTTGAATCCATCGCCAAGAGAGAGAATCCACTCCACGTATGGGCTAGACAAACCATGCGCCTGTCTGTGGCTATTCTCTTCACAGGCTGGTCATCATTATTCCCTCTGGTGCCTTGTAGATTATGGTAACTCATCTGTAGGATAGCACACCAATCATGATGCATTCTAAATAATTCCTAGTACCTCCAAGACTAACATTTCTAAACAACAATGCACAATTATAGTAAAATACTGTTGTCAAAAGAAATGATAGGTGGAGCTCCATATCTTTACCTGTTGCATACTGTCTCTATTAATAGCATAGATGGAAGAGTCGGCTGTAGCTGCAGTGATGATAAAGGGTAGCTGGGCACCTGGTGGTCCAGGCAAAAGATGGCGTGGGGCTGTGCCAAGGGTTATGACACTGCTGTTGGATACCCACTCTCCAACACATACCCACTCCTGTGGTAATAAGCAAAACCATTTTCATAAAATCCTTTAACTGTACATATGGACTCCAACATTTTCAAGACTTACAAATCAAATATCTTGAACAGGCAACAAACCTTGGTTGTGACCCCTGTTGACTCAGCCATTGGTTTGAAGAGCTTCAGCAAGGGTTTGACCTGTTCTTGCAGTTGATATCTCTGAACCATGTGTAAAACAGAGCTGATGGGTGTTCCATTTGGAGTCTGTGAAGGTTTTATATTCTGAATACATAAATGTGTAAAATAGGTTTCATTCTGATAAGCCAGGTACATAAATACAAAAATCTACATCTCTTTAAACTTATTCAAACCTGTTTCTTTTATTGCTAAAAATACTTTGACCAAATTTCATATGCAGAATTTTTTTTTCTTAGAAAAGTAGTTACTGTGACTACTGCACTGGAGTCTGCTACCTCAAATTTGGCTAAGTACACACAAATTTCAAAGGAGATAAAAAAAAGGCACATATCAACCTTCTGTGAAATTACCTGTTGTGGTTGCACTGATTCTCCGACCTGTGATACTGTTAGAGCTACGAGAAGGCTATTAGGATCTTCCATTTCAGTGTATCTCAAGCATGTCACCTGCACAAGACCCTCATTTTCTGCAAAACAATGTTCATATGAATTAATATATATGTATATATACAAATGAGTTCTTCCCTTCATTTTTTTACCTACAATTTCTTCAACACGAATCCCACACCGATACATACTTAAGTATATATACTACGAATGGTGCTTACTTTGCGTATTGTGCCATGCCATGCCTGAGCGGAAGGGGCAGAAGGACTGTGCTGCCTGAACCTTGACTTTAAGATCCCCTCTCCCACCACCACTGTCCTCCTCAATCATTTTCAGCTCAATTCTCCAACACTTGATCATCTCTGGTTTCCATGTAGCTATATGGATGTGTCCAGCTGGAGAGGAAACAGATAATAAAGATATAAAGATAGGCATATATGATATAAAGTGTAAATATTTTTATGAATAATACTAATTGGGTAAAGATAGTAGAGACATAAATGCAAAGAATGTGACCAACATAACACAAAAGATCAAGAAATGAAGATATTCAAAGAAAATAAGCTGAAGAAAAAAGGGCAGGCAAAACCAGGGTAAGAGTGACCTACATGGTGCCAAAGCAGCCGTGGCCACTGTGAAATTGTCTCGAGTATGTCCCAGCACCACCTTCAGTTCTGTCATCACATTACCCTCATGAGTCATCGCACATACCAGCAACAATCCTGTAAGCACGTTATTACATTTCAATAAAATCATAAAATAACAATAGTAATTTCTTTTCCAAGAACATCATTAAAAAAGTACAATATGCTTCATTCAACCATTACATTAAGAGTAATAACCTGAAGCTGTTACTGCAAAGAACCCATTCACTGCGCACTGGCCATGGTCTACTAGTGACGGTTTATGTGGCTGAGCTGAAAACTTCTCTGTGTATAAAGCATGAACTTTGACATCACTAGCATGCAGACATGTCTGAAAAAAGACAGAAATAGGACATTACAGATAAAAATCAACACAAATTTGCTTATTAACTATTTTCTCCATTCTGAAAGGCATAAAGATTATGCTTTTACAATATCAACAACTTCTATTTTGTTCCTCCAAAAGGATAAACTTATTTCAAAGAGTAGAGAACTTACACGAATTCCACCATGAAAGAAATTTATGTGGAGAATGTCTTCCCCACCCCAATCGCAGGTATGGGTAACAGACCAGTCATGTAACCCAGCTCCCTTGGAAAATAGTTGCACTGTCCCCATACTACGAACAACTAACAACTGAGATCCGTCACTGCTAAAAACCAACGACGACACATGGCTCGCTGATTCTACAATACTGGAATAAAGGATTAAATCAGATAACAAATAAATATACCTGAAAACATTTTTCACATATAATCATAAATCTTGTACGAACAAACATGGACACAACCCTACATATATATCTCACTGCAGGTATACATGTACATCTTCTATGCATACAGAAAAATAGCAACCATAATACTCAGAAAACATCTGAATTATACTTACACATGGGGTTCATATGGGCAATTGAGGTCCATGACACACACTGTGTAGATCGGAATACGATGCCTATAATTGTCCTGCCTTGTGGATGTACGTGTGAAAGCCACGACACTCTTGGATGATATAGTGCAGATACCTCCATCTCCATATAGCCTGCAAGGGAGGATATACTGTATAATACTATGGTAAATGCAAACTTATATTGAAGGAAAAGATGATGAATGAAAAACAAAAACTGATCCTAGATTTGGTTAAAAAAAATAAAGGGAGAGATAGAGAGGTGGGGGGGGGGGATGATGAGGAGAAAAGGGAGAGAGGGAAGGTAGGAGAGTAAAAGGAAGAGAGAGAAAGAGAAAGAGCATTAGAGGGAGAAGGAAAGGGAGAGGAAGAGGTATATACATGTATGTATGTATGTATATATATATATATATATATATATATATATATATATATATATATATATATATATACAGAGAGAGAGAGAGAGAGAGTGAGAAAGAAAGAAAAAGGAAGAAAGCGATAGAGACAGAGAGAGAAAGAAAGAGAGAAAGAGAGAGAGAGAGAGAGAGAGAGAGAGAGAGAGAGAGAGAGAGAGAGAGAGAGAGAGAAAGAGAGAGAGAGAGAGAGTGAGAGAGTGAGAGAGTGAGAGAGTGAGAGAGTGAGAGAGTGAGAGTGAGAGAGAGAGAGAGTGAGAGAGAGTGAGAGAGTGAGAGAGTGAGAGAGTGAGAGAGAGAGTGAGAGAGAGAGAGAGAGAGAGAGAGAGAGAGAGAGAGAGAGACAGAGAGGGAGAGAGAGAGAGAGAGAGAGAGAGAGAGAGAGAGAGAGAGAGTCACATTTTTTTTTACCAACATCCCTATTTATAAGAGAAAAACATTGGAAATCTATGAACATCAGTTGAGTTTTGCACATCTGTCGTCACTGAAAACCTG
>NC_091554.1:45625709-45635709 GCF_042767895.1 Penaeus vannamei | reverse complement strand
GAAACGAAGGAGAGAAGGGAAACCGCGATAACCTTCGTCAGTATCCGACGTGGCAGCTGGAGGTCACAGAGGAGGACGAGAGGTAGAGAAGCTCGCATAAACTTTTATCATTATTATTATTATCTTTTTAAGTTCTGTTGTATTATTATCTTTTAAGATCCCTCTCGCATAAAACTTTTATTATTATTATTATTATTATTTTAAAATTCTTTTTGATTAACTTTTTGGTCTGTGCTCGTGTTACCTTTTTTGTTTTGTCCTTTATCTCATTTTATCTTATTATTTTATCTTGTGATTGTTATCTCTCTTTCTGTTTCGCTATTTTATTATTCTTATTTAGCTTTTGTTTGTACCTTTTTTATCAACATTTTGCTTTATTATTATTTGATTGATTCTTAGTCTGTGATTATGTGTTCTTTTTCCTGTTTTTCTTTTATTTATATAATTTAATATTATCTTATCTTGTGTTTGTTATTTTTCTTTCTGTTTCATTCTCTCATTATTCTTATTTCGCTTTTGTTTGTACTTTTTTTTCATTATTTGTCTTTGTTTTATTCTTCTATCATTTTTTCATTTATCCCTATTTCGTTGACGTTTGTGGTTATCATTTCTCTTGTTTTATGGTTTTGCTATATCCTTATTCTTTTTATCTTTTATTAATCCTTGTTTATCTATTCGTTGTCCCCATATTTTTTATTATTGCTCTATTTCATTCCTTTATCATAATTCTCTTTTTTAATTCATCATCATCATAATTCTCTTCTGTTCTCTCTCCCTTTTACATCAGTTTTGCATCCTCACCACTATTCTCCACACTTCCCACGCCATATTTTTTATCATTTCTCTATTTCATTCCTTTACTATTATCATCATCATCCTTCAACATAATTCTCTTCTGCTCTCTTTCTCTTTAACATCAGTTTTGCATTCTCATCATTTTCCTCATTTCTCACGCACTCACATTTGGGTTGTTGCTTATTTATTTATCCATTTATCTTCTTTCGTCTATTATCATTATCATTATTATCATCGTTTCTCATCCTTATCGAACCCTGCTAAGTCTCCCTCTCCATCGCCATTCCTAATATTCACAAAGTTCATCCTAATATTCACAAAGTTCATCCTAATATTCACAAACTTCATCCTAATATTCACAAATAAATCAACAAAATAAAATAAAATAGAATAAATGAATTAAAATAAACCAACAACTAAACTAAACTAAACTAATAAAATAAAATAAAATAAAACAAACCAACAACTAAAATAAACTAAACTAAACAAATAAAATAAAATAAAATAAACCAACAAACCCGATTGGGTCAAAACAACTGAACGCCCTTCTCGCCCTCAAGAGCCAGCCTGCAGTACGGCTTGTCTCGAGGGATGGAGAAGGACCGCCTCGAGGAACACCTTTACGCGAGGAAGCTTCAGGTCGAGAAGGACTCGGCGGCTTACTGGCACCAGAAGAGGTTCAGGGAGCCGAGTCCCCGAGTCGTTGAGTATTCCAGGAAGGGTTATGAGATGGATATGGCCACGAGTTTCCTGAAGGAGAGGTATGGTAGCTGTCTAATTTTTTTTTTTGAAAGGCTTGTGGGTTGTTTTGTCTATTTCTCTGTCTTTTTTTTGGGTTGTTTGTTTATTTGGTACGTTTAGATTGAATAATCTGTCTGTCTTCTTTCGTCTATTATCATTATCGTGATAAAACTCCCTCTCTGTCGTTCATAAGTTCATGCTAATATTCACAAAGTTCATGCCAATATTCACAAATTCATACTAATATTCACAAAGTTCATACAAATATTCACAGATTCATGATATTCACAAATTCATACTAATATTCACAAAGTTCATACTAATATCCACAAAATCATACTAATATTCCCAAAGTTCATACTAATATTCACAACTATCCATCGGCCTTACATTCACAAATCATACTAATATTCACAAATATTCATCGCCTTTATATTCACAAATTCAAACTAATCACAGCTACCCACCGCCCTCACATTCACAAATCATACTAATTATTCACAAATTCATACAGATATTCACAACTATCCATCGCCCTTATACATACCCAAATCCATACTGATATTCACAACTATCCACCGCCCTCACATTCACAAATCATACTAATACTCACAAATTCATACTAATATCCACATATTCCTACCAATAATCACAACTACCCACCGCCCTCACATTCACAAATTCAAACTAATATTCACAACTATCCATCGCCCTTACATTCACAAATCATACTAATATTCACAAATTCATACAGATATTCACAACTATCCATCGCCCTTATATATACCCAAATCCATACTGATATTCACAACAATCCACCGCCCTCACATTCACAAATCATACTAATATTCACAAATTGATACTAATATTCATAACTATTCATCGCCCTTACATTCACAAATCATACTAATATTCACAAATTGATACTAATATGCACAAATTGATACTAATATTCACAAATTCATACTAATATTAACAAATTCATACTAATATTCACACATTCAAACTAATATTCACAAATTCATACTAATATTCACAACTATCCACCGCCCTCACATTCACAAATCATACTATTCACAAATTCATACTAATATCCACATATTCCTACCAATAATCACAAATATCCACCGCCCTCACATTCACAAATCATAATAATATTCACAAATTCATATTCATATTCACAACTATCCACCGCCCTCACACTCACAAATCATACTAATATTCACAAATTCCTACCAATAATCACAACTATCCATCGCCTTCACATTCACAAATTCAAATTAATATTCACAACTACCCACCGCCCTTACATTCACAAATCATACTAATATTCACAAATTCATACTAATATTCACAGATTCATACTAATATCCACAAATTCATACCAATAATCACAACTATCCACCGCCCTCACATTCACAAATTCATACAGATATTCACAACTATCCAACGCCCTTACATTCACAAATCATACTAATATTCACAAATTGATACAAATAATCACAAATTCATACTAATATCCGCATTCATACTGATATTCACAACTACCCACCGCCCTCACACTCACAAAGCCATCCCCAAAGCAACCCACAACCGCAGATTGAACATCACGGACAAGAACGCGATCCTCGAGTTGGAACACTCGGGAGAACTCGTCAAGGAACAGTGCGACGCCGTTCGAGCAGGACCTCCGAACTGCGACAGGTTCTCCCGCTACCGCTCCGCCGACGGGACCTGCAATAACCTGAAGAACCCGACTTGGGGCGCCACCTTCACGCCCCACAGACGGTTCGCTGGGCAGGACTACGGGGATGGTGAGGGAGCCTACGTGGTTTTGTTTTTGTTTTTTGTTTTTTTGTTTTTTTTTCTGTTTTTGGTGTTTTTTTTCTCTTTTTTTGTTTTTTCTTGTTTTTGTTTTTGTTTTTTCTTGGTTCTGTGTTGGTGGAGTGCTTTTGGGAATATGAGTTTTCTCTTTCAAAGGAAACGTTTCGTGTCAAAAAAAAAGTTAAAAAAAAAAAAAAGTAAAAACAATCGAAGGTACCATATATATAATTCTACCTACGCGTAAAAAAAAAAAAAAAAAAAAAATATATATATATAAATAAATAAAAATAAATATATATGATGAAAAAAGATAAAAGGTAAAACAAAATAAATAAATAAAATAAGGAAAGACACAATATAAAATAAAATAAGATAAATAGATAAGATAAGAAAAGATAAAAGATAAAATAAAATAAAATAATAAAATTAAGAAACAGAAAATAAACATAAAATGAATAAATAAAATAAAAAATACAAAAAAATAGATCAAGAAAAAAACATGAAATCCACGCCCCTCTCCTGCAGGCGTGTCCAGCCTCCGGAAGGCGACTGCCGGCGACGCCCTCCCGAACGCCCGCCTCGTCAGCCTCGCCGTCAGTAGCCGCCCAGGGCCGCCCTCGACCTCCTTCTCTTACCTCCACTTGAGCTTCGGACAGTTCCTCGACCACGACCTCGTCCTCACGCCCTTGGTTCCAGGTACGAGGGGTGGGTGGGGGTGGGGGGTGGGGTTGGGGGGGTGGAGGAGTCGATGTTGGAGTGGGTTTGATTCGTAATAAGAAAATCGAAAAAAATGATTGATTGATTTAGGATTGTTTGTAAGTGAAAGATTCATTATTATAATCATTGTTATTATTAGTATTATATTATTATTATTATTATTATAATCATCATTATCATTATATTATCATTACCATTATAATAATAATGATAATTATAATGATAATTATTATCATTATTTTTATCGTGTAAGGTAATTGACTTGGTTGTTTCGTGATTTTTTCACATATATTTCATGTTTTATAAAATCACACAAACACACACACAAACGAAATATAGATTGTGATTTTGACGAATTTAACGCAATATAACAGGAAAGTTATGAAACATATAACATTCCTCTCATCAACCAACGCTGGACACACCTAATCCACCTCCACCTATCCACTTATCCACCTCTTCTGTCTATCCACTTATCCATCTCCTCCATCTATCCACCTCCACCTAACCCACCACCTCTATCTATCCTGTTATCCACCTTCACCTATCGACGTCCTCTATCTATCCACCTCCACCTCCTCCAGCTACCCACCTCTTTATCCTCCAGCTACCCACCTCCTCCTCCTCCCTCTATCCACCTCCTCCCCCTAATCCACACCTCCTTCATCTATCCACCTCCTCCATCTATCCACCTCTACCACCTCCTCCTCCAGATACCCACCTCCTCCCTCTATCCACCTCCTCCCTCTATCCACCTCCTCCATCTATCCACTTATCCACCTCCTCCATCTATCCACCTCTACCCCCTCCCCCTAATCCACCTCCTCCCCCTAATCCACACCTCCTTCATCTATCCACCTCCTCCCCCTAATCCACCTCCTCCACCCCCTCCACCTCTACCACCTCCTCCTTCATCTATCCACCTCCTCCCCCTAATCCACCTCCTCCACCACCTCCACCTCTACCACCTCCTCCCCCTAATCCACACCTCCTTCATCTATCCACCTCCTTCACCTCCACCCCCAGCACCCCCTCCCCCTAACCCACCTCCTCCCCCTAACCCACCTCCTCCACCCCCAGCACCTCCTCCCCCTAACCCACCTCCTCCCCCCCCAGCACCCTACGGCGGCGCCATCGCGTGCTGCCCCGAGGCCCTAGGTGGAGACGCGTCCCTGGTCCACCCCGAGTGCGCCCCCATCGACCTCCTCGCCGACGATCCCTTCTACGGCGCCTTCGGCCAGACCTGCATGGAGTTCCTTCGCTCCGCCCCCGCCACGCGATGCCACTTCGGTCGGTCACGGGGATGAAGGGGATTTTAGGGTTTTGGGGATTTTAGGGTTTTCGGGTTTTTGGGTTGTCGGGGATTTTAGGGTTTTGGGATTTTCGGGTTTTCGGGCTGTTGGGGATTTTAGGGTTTTGGGATGTCGGGTTTTCGGGCTGTTGGGTTTTCCGGGCTGTCGGGGACTTTAGGGTTTTGGGGATTTTAGGGTTTTGGGAATTTAGGGTTTTCGGGTTTTTGGGTTTTCGGGCTGTCGGGTTTTCCGGGGTGTTGGGGATTTTAGGGTATTGGGATGTCGGGTTTTCGGGTTTTCCGGGTTGTTGGGGATTTTAGGGTTTTGGGATGTCGGGTTTTCGGGCTGTCGGGCCGTCGGGGATTTTAGGGTTTTAGGCTGTCGGGTTTTCGGATTTCGGGCTGTCGGGTTTTCCGGGCTGTTGGGGATTTTAGGGTTTTGGGATGTCGGGTTTTCGGGTTTCCGGGCTGTCGGGTTTCCGGGCTGTCAGGTTTCCGGGCTGTCAGGTTTCCGGGCTGTCAGGTTTGATATAAACATATTCATGAAACAGAACGAACAATAAATTCCCCCAAAACCGCATCCACAACATCGGGAACTCATAGCCTGAAACAGCAATCTCTAGAAAACACAAAAAAATTGGCCCAGAGAAGGAAGCATCAGCGCCATCTCCCGGACCCTCTCTCCCGCAGCATCCTTATCGCCCCCTTCCTACTCCAGGACCCAGGGAGCAGATGAACGAGATAACGCCCTACCTCGACGGGTCTGGGATCTACGGCTCGGACCTGCAGACGATGGACTCCCTCAGGGCCTTCAGGGGCGGGAAGCTCCTCCTGCAGGTGGGAGAGGGGAGATGGGATGAATATTTTTTTTTCCCTATTTTTCTATTTGTTTTTTCTTTTTTCTTGTTCGTCTCGATGTTTCCTTGTTTGTTGGTGTGTTTATTTTGTTCATTTGCTTTTCGTCTTTGTTTTAATTTGGATGAGTTTCGTTTGTTTATTTTTTCTTACTTGCTATGCGAGGGTAATGCTAATTTCAAACAATGGATTAACATCATAGATATATGTATGTATGTATGAGGGTATGTGTGTGTGTGTGTATGTACTGTTTGATACTCGAGAACTAAATCACGATAACTGCCTTAGGATCTTGAGTTAAAACAAAGGAGAGATTCTGAAGAAGTCCTCGCTCAGCATCCCTTCTCATTGTCCTCGAGGTCCTTGTCTCTCTATACCTTGGTCTCTCCAGGTCACGGGCGAGGGCGTGGAGCTCCTGCAGCCGAAGAAGGACCTGGACGATGGCTGGAACCACCCCTGAAGACGAGCATTGGCCAATTTTGCTTCAAGGCGGGTTTGTGTTTTTCGCAGAGCATTCTACAGGGATGATGAATATAATGCCTTCTAGAGAGATGACTAATATAAAATGTGGTTATAAATTACGTGTATATGAAGACTGTTATTACTATCGTTATTTCGGCGTTATTACCACTTTGTTATTACTATAAAGTGGTAATAACGCCGAAATGATAACGATACGAAATTGCGTTCAGCGAAGGAGACTACCCCCCCCATCTCAACCCCCCCAGGAGACAAGCGAGTGAACGAAAACCCGACACTCACGGTGTTCCACCTGCTGTTCGCCCGCCACCACAACCTCGTAGCGAGTCGCCTTCAGCAGCTCAACCCTTGCTGGGGCGACGAGGAGCTGTTTCAGGAGAGCCGGAGAGTCGTGGTGGCGCAGTTCCAGCATATCGTTTACAGCGAATATCTCCCGACGGTCCTGGGTGTGTGTTGCCAGGGGCGTCGGGATCTTGGGCGCTGCCTTTGCACTCGGTGTCATATCTTATACTATGGAGTTACTTCAGACAGGCTGGGTTGTGGAATATGCTATGGATTTACTCAAGACAGGCTGGGTTGTGGAATATACTATGTATTTACTCAAGACAGGCTGGACTGTATAATATGCTATGGATTTACTCAAGACAGGCTACGTATATCCCTGATACTCTACATTAGACTGTATATCATTCCATGGAGTTCCTCGACACAACCGAATAGTCACGCGCTCGAATGCAATGTTTCTCCCCCTTTCTCTGCAGGGGAAAAGGCGATGAGGGAGTACCAGCTGGGGTCCCTGACGGGGAAGCAGAAGAGGAACGACTACGACCCCCGGAGGAGCGCCGCGGCGAGCACCGAGTTCGCGACGGCCGCCTTCCGCTTCGGCCACAGTCAGATCCCGGTGCGAGGTCGAGGTCGCCTTCGGGTCGCTCGTCTGTGCGTGTGGTTGGGTGAATGGACAGCAGGAAGGGGCGTGTGAATATGAGGAACACATATTTATGCATATATAGATATGTGTGTACATGTAATCTATCTATCTATCTGTATCTCTCTGTCTGTCTCTGTCTGTCTGTCTCTCTCTCTCTCTCTATATATATATATATGTGTGTGTGTGTGTGTGTGTGTGTGTATGTGTGTGTGTGTGTGAGTATACCTGTGTGTTTGCTCGTGTGCATGTGTATTTGTTTGTGTATGTGTAAATGTATACGTGTGTGTGTGTTTGTGGCTACGAGTCCAATGCCGAATGCCAATGTCTTCCGCCTCCGGTTGAGCGCGTGAAGCGGCAATTCTCGCCTCGCCTCATTCCTTCCGCTCCTCCTCAGGACCTCATCGAGCGCAAGGACGCCGCCGGGGAGGTCACGGCGACGGCGCTGTCCTCCGAGATGCGGAATCCCTTCTCCCTGTACGCGAAGGGGGCGGCGACGACCCTGCTGCGTGGGACCGGCGCTCAGAACGCCAGAGAAGTGGACTCGCTTTTCGCTGAGGAGGTCGGGATCCACAGCGCAGTATACGTGGGATGAAGACGTGATAACAGTTATTGAAATATGAAACACTAGGTACACACACATACACTAAAACACCCACCCACACAAGCACTAAAACAAACACACTAAACACACACACACACACACACAAACACACTAAAACACACACACACACGCACACACAAACGAGCTAAAAGACACACACACACACACACACAAACACACACACAAACACCCACACACACATACACTATAACACACCCACACACTAAAACACCCACACACCCACACACACAAACATTATAACACACACACACACTAAAACACACGAAGGATCACTTACGACTCTCCTTTGTTCCATCTTCCCCCCAGATCACGGGGAAATTATTTCGTTCCAACAAGCCCTTTGGTCTCGATCTGGTGGCCCTGAACGTCCAGCGAGGGCGTGACCACGGCGTGCCAGGGTACACGACCTTGCGGGCGGTCTGTGGCGGCGACAAGGTCAAGGTCAGGAATTTCGAGGACTTGGCTGAGGATATGGATCTGGGTGTGATTGACAGCCTGAAGAGCGTGTACAGGTAAACTCATCAGGTTCCATTTTTACTTTAAAAAACTACCCAAATAGACAGGTATTTCGTCATAATCTTAGAGAATATCAACTTCATATATTCAGAAAGCTAGGATGTTAAGTTCTACTTTTTCTCTTTCTTTTTCCATTGTTTTCGTACTTCCCACAGATACTCGCAAAAAAATGCTAAATGTTTGACGCTATAACACGATTACAATATCGAAATAGAAACAAAATCGGTAATCAAAGTCATCTCTCTCTCCCTCCCTCCTTTCCTCCCCCCTCTCTTTCTCTCTCTTCCCCTCCCTCCTTCCTTCCCCCCCTCTCTCTCTTTCGCTCCCCCCTCCCTCCGCTCTCTCACCCTCTCCGTCTTCTCTCTCTCCCTCAAAAAAAAAAAAAAAAAAAAAATCGTGACGCCACGCCCCCCCGCAGTCACGTGGATGACATCGACCTCTTCATTGGCGGGATGTCGGAGCGGCCCCTCCCCGGCGGGCTCCTTGGCCCCACCTTCACCTGCATCCTCGCCGACCAGTTTACCAGAATCCGCCGAGGAGACCGGTACTGGTACGAGACCTCAAACACGGATACCGCGTTCCGGGATGGTGAGTTTGACTTGCTCGGGTTGAAATAGAGATACAGGTGTATGGGGACACACACGTACACACAGGCAGGTGTACGCACATACAAACAGGTAAGGTATGTACACACACACACACACACACAGGCAGGATATGTACACACACACACAGGCAGGGGTACGCACACACACAGGTAGGGACATACACAGACACACAGACAGGGTATGTACACACACACACACACAGGCAGGGTATGTACACACACACACAGGTAGGGACACACACATACACACACAGGCAGGGGTACGCACACGCACACACATACAAGCAGGGATACACACACAGACACAAACATGGAGACATACACGCCCATACACATACATAGACACAGACACGCTAATATGTTTTTTGGTTTCTTAGGATCTTTCATTTCCTTTCCTTTCTTCTCTTATCCTTGTTCTTTTCTTTCCCCTTTTATTCGTTGTTCTCCATAATTTTCTCTTCTTGTCATTATTCTTAATGTTCCCATTGTTGCATCCTCTTCTTGCGTGTGTTCCTCGCGTTCCTCTTGTTCATCGTTGCATCTCCCTCTTCTTGTGTCTGTTCCTCGCGTTCCTCTTGTTCATCGTTGCCTTCCCTCTTCTTGTGTCTGTTCCTCTTGTTCATC
>NC_091554.1:45610709-45618209 GCF_042767895.1 Penaeus vannamei | reverse complement strand
ACACTAAATATTCGTGTGTATGTGTGTGTTTGTGTTTGTGTGTGTGTGTGTGTGTGTGTGTGTGTGTGTGTGTGTGTGTGTGTGTGTGTGTGTGTGTGTGTGTGTGTGTGTGTGTTTGCAGCCCATACAAAAATTCAGATAAATTGTGCACGTAAAATTGTCTTTTATGTAACATCATCTTTCAATTAACTTGTAATTAGAGGCAGGGCTTCCATGATGGCACGGGGAGCCCCCCCCCCCCATGCTCCCCCACAATGGTCATTGACTCGTGGTAATGTCAATCATTGCATAAATTTCTTTCTCGACATCCACTCAGCAAAGGTAAACCCAACGGATTTAATGTGGCCAAGAAAAGCAAAATGAAAACATAAACAATGTGTAAGTGTACAGTATAAACATCGAAGTGGGCAGCCTTAATTTTGGTTACTTTTGGGCGGCTCTTCCCCGATTTATTGTTGTTACCTCCTATGCTCCCCACTAGAAAATTCTCTGGACCCGCCTCTGGTTATAATAAATATCAAGTATAATGAACAAATGAAAGATTGGGAAAGAATATCAGACAAAAAAAACTGAATTGAACTGTATATTTAGATAAAAATAAATGTCCATGTAATTTATCCTCAACTGAATGTATTTAGAGTGGTCCCTTGATTAACAACAAAAAGCCAAGACAATCGACTAACTTATCTTGCAACAACGCTAGAAAATTTGAGAATAGAAAAATGTGCTCGTAATCTATCGATGATATCGCTACGTGCAGCCCATAGTAAAAAACACTTTATTCTAATATGATTTACCACAAATGATAATTATAATGAGCAAGTCAAAATGATCCATTCAGCCAACATAGGGGATATATGATGTAGATAAGTTACCCCTAAAAGTACTTAGTTTTCTTTCATTTGCTCTGGACTAATTGTTACCACAGAAAATAGAGTAATCTCCAGTGCTTATAACGGAAACAAATGCATATGTAAATTCCTATATATACATACGTAACCACAGCATATACATGTGCATGAATACAATACATTCATAGATGCACATATACATAACACACACGCATATCCACACACACGCACACACACACACACACACACACACACACACACACACACACACACACACACACACACACACACACACACACACACACACACACACACACACGCACACACGAAGGGCATTCGTGTATGTGGACGAAGAAATGGTAAAGAACATCATTATGACCAGAGACCTTGATTAGAGTACGGTACAGTGGTATGAAATCCACACATGAAAAAAGGATATAGACAAACTGGAAAGAGTTCAAATAGCGGCTACAAGATGGGCACCTACTTATAAGAGCTATAAAGACAGACTACAGACTTTTACTACTATCGAAGAAAGAAGGAAAAGGGGGGACATGATTATGCTGTTCAACTCTGTTACACGAAGAGTGAAATTAGACAAAGGTGACTAGAGAGAGAAAGAGAGAGACAGAGCATTGTTTTATTTTCTATCAGAAATGATGGTAATGGTAATGATAATGATAATAATGTTGACAATAATGACAATGGTGGTAGTTATAATAACATTAATAATAAAGATAATGATAATAATGATATACCAATAACAAAAAATGATAACGAGGATGATGATAACAATAATGATAACAACAAAGATAATAACAGTAACAATAATAATAACAATGATAATGATAACAAAAATGTAGTAAAACTAATACTAATGATGATAATGATAATAATGATAGTGGTAATAATAATGATAATGATAAAAATAATGATAGTAATAATGACATCAACAACAGCCTAAACAATAATAATAATGATGATAACAATAATATCTATTATTATAATAATAAGTGTAATGGTGATAATGATGTCAACAGCAATAACAAAAATAATAATCATAACAATAATGATGATAATAAGGATAATGAGAATAAAAATTATGACAATGATAATGGTAGTGGTGATAATGAAAAAAATAAGATAAGATAACAGTGATAATAAAAGAATGGTAATGATGATAAATCATAACAATGTTGATAATAATAATGATGATGATGAAAATGAAAATGAAAATCATAATACTAATAGTAGCAATAACAATAGTAAAGATTGATAATGACAGTGATGATAATGATGATGATAATGATACTACTACTACCACTATTTACTAATGAATAATAATGATAATAATAGTAATGATAATAACAATAATAATAGTAATGATAATAATAATAATAACAGTAATGATAATAATAATAATAATAGTAATGATAATAATAATAATAATAATAATAATAATAATAATAATAATAATAATAATAGTAATAATAATGATTATAATAATAATAGTAATGATAATAATAATAATAATGATAAAAATGATAATAATAGTATTGATGATATCAATGATGACAACAATAATAACAGTGATAATAACAATGATAATAACACTACTACTACTACTACAATTAAAAATATTAGCTGGAATAAAAACCCACAATAATAATAAAAATGATGAGTATTTCATATTCTTAGTCTTTGTGAGAATTTTAGATAAAATCAGAATATTTATTGTCATTATAAATGTTTAGTTATTTACTGTTAGGAACAAGAAATAAGTTACAGTTTGTTTGTTTTAATGTCGGGATGTAATTATCATTAGAATATATTTAGTTTGTATTTCTTTTATATATGTGTGTGTGTGCGTGCATGCGTGCGTGCGTGCGTGTGTGTGTGTGTGTATGAGAGAGAGCGAGAGAGAGATGGACAATGCATACATAAATATACATACATATATACATTATAGATGCGGCATGAATTAATTTTGCATTCATTTAGACTGATGATTGTGATGACAGTATTCAAATTTATTATAGTAGTGGAAATAATATTTAAGGTGTGTAGATCCCGACAGACAAGAAGTAATTCGGGAAAAATTGTTATACCGCGAGATTTAAAATTTCAGATATTTGTTATAGAATTTTAAATACACAAATGCACGGAAAATGCCTTGTATTCGGCGGTTAATAATGATAAAGCTTATAATGGATAAAGTTGAGAATAGATTTCATTAATAATGTTTTCAAATAGATTGATAATTATAAGAATGCAAATGATAACGGTAAATATCACAATAATAACCAAAACTAATCTAGAAATACGTTTATCCTGATTATAGATTAAATGGCATAAAACTGTGAAGGAGCTGGAGCTTTTATTATAATTGCGGTGTCTCTGTATGCCCTTTTCTTTTTATGTCTAATATATTCAAAGCTCAAATTTCTCTGTACACTAAAACTTACAATGTTTACATTAAATCATCAGTAGAATTATGTATTAATTAGACTGCCTAAACACTCATTCTTATTCTGGACACAATTATTTATTGTAGTAATAGTAGTAAATTTTGTACTGAAAGTTAATGATGGAATTCAAAGTCAACATATTCTAACGTGCAATTGTAATGTTCGGCTCATGAAAAAGAAAGTTAAAATTATAAGAACCAATGAAAAAGGTTAGCAACATAATATTTATACGTAGATCAACGAGACTATCACAGTCATTATCATTCTCTTTACCGACATAATAGGAAGATTATGTGTGTGTGCAGAAAGATAGAATTCTATACTGAATTAGAACTGCTTAGGGCCATCTCTTGTGATACAAAATGTTATAACTACTTATTTCGATTAATGATTGCGACGGTAATCCGATTAATCTTATAGTAGAAATATTATATAAGATGTTTGAAAGAGAGAGAGAGAGAGAGAGAGAGAGAGAGAGAGAGAGAGAGAGAGAGAGAGAGAGAGAGAGAGAGAGAGAGAGAGAGAGAGAGAGAGAGAGAAAGAAAGAAAGAGAGTGGGGGGAAGGGTTATACAGACCATCTATATATCCTCCATCTTAAGAATATATACATCAAAAATAAATACCTTAAGCATTTTTGTTTCCTAAAACAAACAGAAAAATTAAGATTGTAGTTTCGTTTTCCAGTATCAATAATTGTGCTACAATTGCTAATTATAGAAATGGTAATGATAAAGGTAAAAGCATAATAGTAACTGAAATAATACCGAAGCAATACGTTTATTCTGATTATAAATTAGTTGACTTAAAACCCTGAAGACGGTGCAACACTGAGGTGAAGCTTTGTATACCTCTATTACAGTTTTGGTGGTACGGAATCCCTTTTTCTGTGTATTTAATATATTCAATATTCAAACTCTCCGTACATTAAAACTTATAATACCTAACGGGAAGTCATCAGGAAAAATGTTTATTAATCAAACCATACATAATTCATAAATCATTTGGATATACATAATTTTTAAGGCTTTTCGAGCTTTTCGTTCTGTAACAATTAATAAATGATGAGAGAGAGAAGGAAGAGGAAGAGGGAGAGAAAGAGAGAAGAAAGAGGAAGGATTAAGTATGTATTACTGACCGACTGACTCACTCTTGTTTGTCGGAAACTGTATATCAAACATCTCGAACATTATTTCTCCTACAAAATAAATTAAATGAGATTAATCGTTATAGTGTTTGGTGTTATAAGACCATTCAAAAAGGGTAATAACGAAAAGTGAATATGAAGTGACTATATTTCTTTCTGTTTTCTCTCTTTTTCCATCTATCATGTCATTCTATAATTATTATAGTATCTTTCTTTTCTGGCCGTGGCTACGAACACACACACACTCTCTCTCTCTCTCTCTCTCTCTCTCTCTAGGAGGCAGTGTATACAACCAAGGCCAGGTACTAGGCATCTATTCATGCAAAAAATAAAAGTAGCAGAAAATAAGTGACACAGTCCTTTCTCAACCAAACAACAAATAACATATAAATAGAAAATCAGTATCTGCGGGTTACTGATATTGAAATTGCTTTAACTATATCCAAGATGGACATGTGATTTTACAATAGTTAAGCTGATGTATTTCTGACGAAGATATGATCGAAACCGGTAAAAATACATCTCTTGTATTGTGGAGATATTCGTTCTCATTCATACCTTTCCACATAATACGAATTATCTGACATTTTTTTTCCAGTATGACATAAACTGCAGGACATATAGTCTCACGGTGAGCAAGTAAGAGAGTCGACAAAGTAAGGTTAAAAATAATAATAATTATGATTATGGGAACGATATCAATGGCATTAACATTCATTATGCAATCAATAATAGTTATGATAATAATGAAATGATGTGACATTAATGATGGCAAAAATATCACAGTGATAATAATGCTACCTATCATGATGTTGACACTAAGAATAATGATAGTAATAATTACGATAATTAGTCATCTGATCTACGTATACATATCATTATGTTAGCCGTTCTATTGGATCTTATTTGTTCACCTTTGTTTTTCATAAAAAAAATCGAAAATTACAATTGCACATTAGGAGATATCGCCTTTATATTTATCACTACCTTTTAGTACATATTTTATTCTATTAATTACTTTTTTTTAAAATTTGATATTGGAAGAAAGGTCATATTCTATTCTGCATGATCAAATTAATAGATATTTTTCCTGATGACTTCTCGTTACGTATTATGTTTGAATGTACAGAAAAATTAAATGTTGATTTTACTACGACAATGAAATTCAAATTCAAATGTTTTAATTTTCAATGGAAATCCTCTGCATTCGTTCTCTATCTACTCTATCTATTTATCTATCTTTCTCACAAGTATTTGACATTCAGTGAAGGGAGATAAAGAAAGAGAAAGAAAGAGGGGGGAGGGAGGGAGGGGGGAGAGAGAGCGAGAAGATAGACAGAAAGAGAGCATGCTACTGGAAAACACTTGAGGCCTATAGCTAGAATATTTTTGTTTACTAATCTATAACCACTCACACTCCCCATGGTGAAGTAACAGAAAATAAACATAATCAGTTTCTAATATTTGTTTAATGATTTTATACACACACACACACACACACGCACACACACACACACACACACACACACACACACACACACACACACACACATATATATATATATATATATATATATATATATATATATATATATGAATATGTATTTTTGAGCTCCTTATACCTCTTCTTTCGCCTTCTCTTTCCAAGAAGAGACCGACTTAAACCTTTTCGTCGTGTTTACCGTTACCTCTACTATTACCTTGGTCTTCTAAATACGCTCCTATGAAAACTGCGATTAAGATATGTCAATATGAATCAAACAGCTGTGAAACCCAAAGCTAAAAATATCACGAATCATCTACCCCATTTTTTTCCAGGATGAAATAAACAGTTGGATATAGTTTTAAGGTTTAATAACTTGACAGCATTTCGGGTGAAGTGCGAGAAGGAGGTAGGGATGAAAGAGAAAAAAGAGGGAGAGAGTACGGATAGGAGTCGACAGGTTTCGATTTTTAAAAATATCAATGATAATTTTGTTTATAGGAACTCGACAAATGGAAAAAAAAAGATAATATCAATATTTATGATACAGTCAATATGGATAATTGCTGTGATAATGAAATGATGCGACATTAGTGTTAATGGCAATATAATTTCAGTCTCGTGATCTACGTATACATATTATGTTACTCGCTTTATAGGATCTTATTTGTTCAACTTTTATATTCTTTATATATATATATATATATATATATATATATATATATATATATATATATATATATATATATATATATATATATATATATATATATATATATATATATAAAGCCAAAAATTACAGTTGCACATTAGATATATGACCGTTTTGTTAAAATTGTCCGGACATGCAAACACAGAAATCGATAGATGCGCATGTCTAGACTGATACATATGCATTTATTTCTGTATATATGCCTATCCATTATATGAATTTTCATTGGGTCGGACCTCGCACAATTTTAACAAACCGGTCAATAGACTTTAACCTTCCATCATTACCGTTCAGCATATTTTACTATTATATATTGATAAGATTACTCAAAATTTTTAGTATGGAGTGACACGTACCTGATTTGTATGGTTCGATTGATAAACATTTTTCCTGATGACTTCTTGTTGATCACTTTGAATTTATGCACAGAAAATTTAAGTCTTGAATATATTATCATAGAAAGTAGTACAGTGACATTAGGACAATAAGAATAAAATAATACTGTTCATCATGATTTTAAAAATGATAATAACAACAACAATAATGATACTTATAGTATTAATTATGGAAAGTTAAGATATAGTAATGATGAAGCTATTAGAAACAATAATATTAAAAATATCGATATTGAGATGATAAGATAATGATGTGAGTAACAGTTATGATGATAATGAATATAATGATGATGACAATGAAAGTCATAATAATGATAATTATATCGAAAATAATTTGTATTTTTCTGAAGCACTTTAATTCGGTTTAATTTTTTCACATCCTATTTTTTATTTTCTATATCTATATATTTTATATCGATTTAAACTTACATTTCACTATTTGACCG